>NW_010361024.1:0-66100 GCF_000414095.1 Morus notabilis | reverse complement strand
ATATAATAATGATTATATAATATAATATAATATAATATAGTTGTAATTTTTAATTATATTATAACTGAAATATTAATATTTTTTATGTAATATTATAATATTTTTATAATATTATAATTATATTAAGTATTTTAATAATAATATTATATTCTATATTATAATGATATAATATATTATATAATAATAGTTTTTTTATTATATTAAATATAATATTAAATATATATTATATTGTAATTATATATATTATATTATAATATAATATAATATAGTCGTAATTTTTAACTATCTATAACAATTCAACCTCATAATTTATCAAATACTATTACACTGATTTTAAAATAAACACAAGTATTATAATTATAATTTACTAAATATTATTACACTGATTTTAAAATCAAAATAATTATTATAATTATAATTTACTAAATACTCAATTATTTTTTATAATAATTATTTATTTCTTTAACATAATTAAAAATAATTTTTTTAAAATTTACAGCACTGTTGAAAGTTAAAAAATATTGCTAGATTATTTTAATATTAATCCTCGATTGCGATCATTTTTGTCGTCATTTCAGAAAAACGACGGGCAGGCCAAGGCCATTTGAATTCTTATTTTTTTGGGGCTAATGAAGGCCTGCAGATTGGTCGAACTCTTACTCATAACGGTGTGGTGCAATGAAAAAAATGTAAATCCGTTTGGACATCAAACGTGGGGACTTTTGTCGGCTGTTGTTTCGTGAAAGGAGAACCGTACGTGGCTTTAGCTTTTGACACAGGCACACACCGTACGGTAACACCAACTTACAAACAAGCATAAGCTGATGAGCTGATGAGCTGATGAGCTGCTGAGTGTTGAGGAGAGAGAAAAATATCAGCAGTTGTTACTTTTTTTTTTTGGCCACTTGACCAGCAACAGCTACTCCAAATTCACTTTCCCATTTTTGTTTTTTTTATTTTTTATTTTTTATTTTTATTTTTTTACCCTTTTAGTACTTTTCTATTTCTGTTTGTTTGCTGTTTTAATAAGACCGTCCCCTCGTCATCGTTCACACTCTCTCTCCATTTCTCTTTCACAGCTGTGCGTCTTGGACTTCATGGTCCGGGCTTTGATGATCACCGCACTCTCGTGAATAGAAAAAGAGAATTTTCTCTCTTGGTGGGGTGGGTAAAGGCAAAAAAGAAAAGAAAAAATAGAGAGAGAGAGATAGGAGGTCGTGCGAACTATCTCTTCGGGTACGCTAAGTTCTTTTTTTCTTCTTCTTCTTCTTCTTTCCGTTTCCCACTCTGCCTCCTTTTCAATCTGCAAATCTCTATTCTTTGCCTTTATTTTTCTGTTACGAGTTGCGATTTGTTTATATTTCGATGATAATTTTTCGCCACTTTCCTGCTCTTTTTTTTTATTTTTTTTTTGCTCGTGGATTTTGGTTTTGACGATTCCAAATTTTTTGGAATGCACAAGGTCCTGCGTTTTTTTTTCCTTTAAAAAAAAAAAGAAAAACCTAGGACTCTGTTTTTTCACCCAAATTTTGTATTTATTTTTGGAAAAAGATCAGTAAAGTTTTCTATTTTTCATTTTTTTTTTTATAATTAAACATCAGTAAAGCTGAACTTGAAAATTGGACACTCGCACAGACAAAATGTTAGGCAGACATAAGTGCAGATTTTCTGTCTCATGGACTCATGTATTCTAATTTTTCGTTCTCTAAAATCTTATTAAAAAATTGTTATTTATATGTGTAACCCGATCTTAAATTCCTTGTCCCCTTCTTTTTTCCCTTGAAGTGGTTGGGTCATGTTTCGTTTGTTGATATGAAATACGATTCACTTAACAAGCCTTTCATTTGGTTACTATTCACTCCATTTTCCGACATTTGGAGACATTAGGGATTATGTTGATCGTATTATTATGATTTTTATCTTTAAAAAATAAACTAGAAATTTTAATTTAATAGGTTATTTGCAAGAGCATTTTACTTGTTTTGAACGTCAATGCTTTTTTTTTTTTTTTAAAAAAATCTTTGTGCTGAATTCTTGCTGTGGCGTTTCTTTTCTGAACGCAAATTGTTGACTTGGGTACTACTTGTTTAAATGTTCAGTTCAATTTTTGCCACTTTTTGACCAAGGAATCTTGCTTGTCCAAATATTTTGCACCTTAGATCTGTTTCGCTTATTTGCTCACCATTTCTTTGTTTGACACAAGTGATCTTGGCCCTAAAAGAAAAATTTTAAAACATTTCTTGCATAATAAAAGTTAGTCCATTGTGATACATCTTAAAAGCTGAAGTTAGTCCTCGTTTGACAGATTGCAAAATGAGTGGCATGTTTCGTCGACGGAGTAATTTTCATCAGGAACAGGAGAATGATTCATCACAGCAACAGATAACGGTATGCCTGGCTGTAGTTGATTTCTGCAATGAAGCTTCAGAGACTAAAAAAATACGTCTATTTGAGATAATGTTGCATATACTTGTTTCTAATATGCCAGATCAACGAGCTCAGGGCTGCGATTGGGCCACTAACTGGACGCAGTTCACAGTACTGCACTGATGCGTGCTTCAGAAGGTACTTGGAAGCTCGGAACTGGAACATAGAAAAATCAAGGAAGATGCTGGAAGATTCGCTTAAATGGAGATCGACTTTTAAGCCCGAGGAGATCCGATGGGTAACTAACAAAATGAGCAGGTCCATTTTCTAAGTTTGCCTATAAAATTTTACCGACTACTGAAGCATGGTTGTGTGTGTGTGTGTGTGTGTGTGTATTTTGGTTGTTGTTGTTAGGATCAAGTTGCAATTGAAGGTGAGACCGGAAAAGTCTACAGAGCAAATTTTCATGACCGGCATGGGCGGAGTGTTCTTATATTGAGACCGGCTAGACAGGTCAGTATCTGGGTGAATCACATTGAAAATTTGTTGATCTGTTTGATTAGTATTGAAGACTAATTGCGTGCTAAAACTATTTGCAGAACACCGCGTCATTAGATAATCAGATGAGACATCTTGTGTATCTTATAGAGAATGCAATCCTAAACCTTCCAGAGGGTCAAGAACAAATGGCATGGTTGATAGACTTTACTGGGTGGACATTGAGCACAAGCGTGCCGATTAAATCAGCTCGAGAAACTGTCAATATTCTGCAGAACCATTACCCGGAGAGGCTGGCTGTGGCTTTTCTGTATAATCCCCCGAGGATTTTTGAAGCCTTTTGGAAGGTTCGAGTTCTGAACAAAACCTGTTTTTATCTCTCTTCTTAGCTGATGTTAAGAATGGCCAACAGACGGTAAAAGTGATTTTTGGTTCATTGTGATGATTGAACAATTTGAGTTCTTGATCAAGGCAGGTTAAAATCTTACCGATGTATCGGGTGTGATTGTGGTGATATTCTCACTAGAAAATAGAATGTTGGGATGTGATGTAGAGAGAAATACATTGTCGTGTTCAGTCCTAGTTCCATGTTTGGACTGTAAGGGATGTTCTCCGCAACAACACAACTCGGATGTTTCACTGACCTTTTTAGTACTTTAACATTGCATCTCTAACAACATTTGTTAGTTGCTTCTTGTTCCTCTTCGAGATTTGTGATTCTCCATTTTTGCTATTGATGTAGATTGTGAAGTATTTCTTGGACACCAAGACCTTCCACAAGGTCAAGTTTGTTTACCCTAAGAACAAAGATAGCGTGGAGCTTATGAGACAGTACTTTGATGAGGAAAATCTCCCAACGGACTTTGGTGGAAAAGCCGTATTGGCGTATGACTATGAGGAGTTTTCAAGACAAATGGCTCTAGATGATGCCAAAGCAGCTGCTTTATGGGGTTCCAATGAGAAGCTCAATCATCCCACCAACGGCTATTCTGGTGCTGTGGCGGCTCCGGAACCACCTTCCCTTGCACCACCAGCCAGCTGAACTGAGTCGGCCTATTTTCCTTCTGATGTTCTGAGAACTAGGAAATTCTCTAAATGCCTTGAGGATTTTTTTTTTTTTTTTTTTTTTGGAGTAATCTATAAATGCCTTGAGTTTTAGCTGAAAAATATTATCAATTATCAGCTAAATTAACAAGGAGATTACAATCCTCATGTTGTTTAGTGGTAAATGTGCGTCTGTAAGAGCAAGATCAGGCTCGGATTTTAAGAAAACTGTACTTTTAAACATGGATAAATCTAGGTATCCTGGGAAACTGGCCAATCAAACATCTGGAAAAATGAATGATTGGATGCATGTCTTTGTTTTAGTGATATTTTTCCTATTTTCAAGAATAATTCACAAAGCAAGTACGTTTTCTAATATTCGTTTCTGTTTCTTTTCCTTGTGGGAAAAGCTAAAATCCATGGTTAACTTTAAGAAGTCCACATTATTCTACTACTGCAAATTAAATCCAAACACTTCATAAACTCTCCAGAAAAAGGGTTTTATTTACAATGACAGTACAACTTATACAAGCTTTAAATTAGTCATTCTAACTTTGAGAACACAAGAAAAAGATTTATTTCCCCATTTGTATAGGAATCAAATATGTCACACTTTTTTCTAAACAAGCATTACCGCATTACGAAACTAACAAAATACACCCGTAAACAAAATTTTTTTTTCCAACAGTCGGCTACACAGTCAAAATCTTCACTTTCGATGTCAAGGACACAGACGAAGTTAGCTGCCTTTATACGATATATATTATGCGTGAACAAAGTGGTCGTCACAGAAGCCTCCTTTTGAAGTTCCGAGTGGTTGTTTGGTAGGTACGAACCAACAAGCCAACGCCTATACCAATTCCAAGGCAAATGCCAAGTCCAATCCCAACCCCAACTCTAACTCCAGCATTGAACCAGGAGAGTTCACCATCTTCACCTTCCATGTATTCTGTTCTCCTCCAATACATGTTGTTATAATCCTCCTCATTTTCTGGTTTATAGTTTCTGTATTCCGCCAACTGCATATTCCAAATTTAAGAGAGAGTTAAAAGTCAGAAGCCCAACAAGTATAATTAAGTAGAATTTAGAAAAACGAAAACAATGTACAAGCAGATTGTTCAACAACACAGACAGTAAGCAAACTTTTCACATTTGTTCTGTTTGCATCTTCTTTTACAACGAGTAAAATTGAAACAAACAGAAAATACATGGGCCAACGACACCGTTAAAATAATACACAAAGACTGAACTCTCTCTCTCTCTCTCTCTCTCTAACTACTAAAGAGATCTATAGTTATAAAATATGAATGTGAGCAGAGGCAACTAAGAAAAGTTCAATATTCTGTGTCGAAATTTTGCAAGAGAGCAAATTATTGATGTGGCGTCACAATTAAAAAATGATAACAACACTTTTTTTTAGTAGAAATGATAACAATACGTTGATGCCTTATCTAGTTGAAAACTTTCAGCTAAAGCGACGGAAATCGATGCATGTTGTCCACAATCATCTTCTCTACTCGTTTCCAAGACACGTATGAGTCAAAGTAAACACTTATAAAAGCAAATATTTTGGACAAAGCCAAATAGTTTAATGGATAGAGATAAGATGACAGAAACAAAGATTAACAAGCTGGAGATGGCTTTTTTTGCTTATGAAACCAGAGACGCTTATTTTACGGAAAACCCAACTTCTGTGATGGAAGTACCCAAACACCTAAGTAATGTGTGGGCCCCATGGTGACATTGGCCAGCCCATGCCACGTCTGTGTTTGGCAGAACAAGGGTGTTGAAAATAACGCAGCTAAAAAAAATACAAATGAGTACTATCCCATGACTTGAAACCCGTGCCCTGCCCATACTCCATTACATATCTAGGATAAGATTCTTTTGGCAGTCCTCGTCCAAGACAAACTGGATTTCATCTGACGGGACATGTTCATAGACAGGAATCACAACAAAAAGGTAACCATATCATGCATGAATGAATAGCTCAAACAATGTCTTTCATTTACATCCTAGAGGTTGCTGGGTCATTTCATTGATTTATGAGTTATGACTAAATGGACTAGGAAACCAAACTGCAACGCTAAACCATAATCTTCAATAACATGCTAGATCTTTATCAATGCCATAAATGAAAAATGCTATAATGCTGTGAGGTACAAGATGAATCAGTAATTGCTTGCCAAGAAAAAAGATGAATGAGTAATGTAAAATGAGAAAGCCAAAAACCACATCACAGATATCCATCCTCCAAATCAGAAGTTCTTCGGATCATTACCTGCAAATCAAGTTCTGGAGCCACATCTTTCTGCGATTCAGTTGTTTCATTCTCTGGTATTGCATCCAACATCCCCTTCCTGATGTGCTTCTTACGGAAACAAGGCTGCAAAGTCTTTGTCAAGATAATCGGCGTTCCAGAAAAGCAACCCGCAACATAAACCTCAATCGTTGGCGCGGGCAATTCCGTGCCACCAAGATGTTTCCCTTTCAGGAATCCTGCCGCAGTGGTTATCTCTGATTCGCAGTTCATGCTCCATCGCTTGGCACTGTTTTTCAACTCCCCAACAAACCCATTACTGTTGGACATCTCAAGAACTCCAGAGAGAATGAGATCGTCTTTATCAAACACCTGGAATTTCAAACTCCCAGTTAACCTTATACTGTCCGTGCTCACAAACGTGGCCTCCTCGGATTTCTTATCCGCGCGATCCCTTCTAAGAAGGGACGAGACTCCGTCGGAGTAAATGCTGGCTCTAGAGCCATTAACTTCCAAAAGGGTGTCAGGGCTTAGAGGAATATGGTTGAGAGTTAGAAATTCCGGTGTTGAATCATCAACCTTGAAATTACTGACCCTCACATAGAACACTCTCAACTCAAACCATGGCGGTGATAATTTAGTGCAGGGCTGGTAAGGAGAGTATCTAATAACCTGGAGGCCTGGATCAGCCGCTTCGCCATTGATTTGTGCTTCACAAGAACCTTCCATGGCTAAGGAGCTCATTCTTCGCTGAAACCTCTTAATTTTCTCAGCAGATTGAACTCAGATCGCCATTGAAAACCTGCTATTGAATCAAACATAATAATTTGGTATTCATAAAATCAAAGGAAAAGGAATTAACATAACAACGACCCATAAACCCTAACGGACAAACTCCAATAGAAGACTAGAATAGAGAGATACCATAAGAACAGAACAAGGTTAAATATAGCATATGCCAGTAAATTTAAGCCTAAAAGAGAACCCTAATTTTTAGGAACAGAAGGAAAAAAAAAATTTGTTTGAACATAAAAAAAGAAAAACAATAAAATTTCAGAGAACAAGTATTTGCACACTCCTAAATGGCAAATCCAAGTGGAAAAAACAGAAATTTTCACGAAGAGAGGAAAATAAAAGCGATCGGAATCAATTATAAAGAAAAACCTCGGAGAAAGCCTAGAAATTTAATCGTTTTTTATGAAAATTATACAAAATGAGAATTTAACAACGAAGCTCATAACAATCACAGAACAACAACATTGAAAACCAAAACAAAAAGAAAAAAAGAAAAAACAGGGAAAGAACCCACGAACCGCATCATCCCACGATATAGAATTATTCCAAGAAGAAAAACTATGTCTTCGATCTTCGTTTCGTCGAGTTTGGAAACGAAATCCCCGACAGGAAAAAAAAATTAAATTCCTAAATATATCAGAGGAGACAAAAAAAAAAAAAAAAAAAGGAAGGAATGGAAAAAGAAAAAGGAAAAAATAAACACGTCTCGACAAAAATAAGCCTACGATTAAGGGTTCGTTTGGTTGGAGGATTCAAACCATGTGATTCGAACTATTTTTGATTTACGTGTATTTTTTGTGAGAGAAAATACTGTAATGAATCACAAATCATGATTCAAATCAGGGAACGAATCCCTCTACTAAATACACCCTAACAAATAAAGCACACGTCAGACAACCGGCCAAAACGTCTCTCTCTCTCTCTCTCTCTAACGATACAGAGCCACTGACAAAAGTACCCACTAATTCCGATCCGCAAAAAATACAACTTTTCAGTAATAATAATAATAATAATAATAATAATAATAATAATAAACATACCATTGAATTCTTCCATCCACAAATCTCAATCTTTTGGCAGTCGCTTTATAAATCCCAAAATCAAATCCTATAGATAGAGTGACTTCTCTTATCGCTTTCGAGCCTTCAAGGTCAGGGATTTAGATGCATACCCACTTAGAAAGAATTTTCGTGGCCACCAAAAGTCTCTATGAAAACAAATAAATTATTTTCTCGGGAATGAAAACGAAAAAATAGAGGTGGGGGGTAATCTGAAACTCTCCAAAAGAAAGAATGGTCGAAAAGAAGGAGAAGGGGGAGAGATATAGATATAGATATAGTGAGTGAGTATATGATGTTTTTGAAGAAATGGGCTCTCTGGTCTGATCTTATCCGATCAGCAGGCGTAGAATTTGCATTCACGAGGCTGGTGTCCCTGAAAGGGATGGGCAAACATAGGAATAGATATTTAACGACTAATATTATTATTTTCGTTTAATATTCTATTAATTTATTTTCATTTTATTCTTCCTCTTTTTTTCCCTGGGAAAAACTATAGACGATGAATAATATGCGAATATAATTATGGCTCATTTTATCGATTTAAATTTTATTATAATAAAAATTTTAAAAAATAATAAAATTTAATTTTTTAATATAATAAAAAATTATTACATAAAATTACATATTAATTTAAATTAAAATTTAAATTAACAGACTAAATAAACTTTACTGTAACGTTTATTTTTTATATTCGTTCATAATTTTAAATCATAATTCATGATTCTTTACAGTATTTTTTTATTATAAAAAATACACATAAAACGAAAATAATTCTAAATCATGAATCCAAATACATAAATCAAACGTCCTCTGCATGTTAAAAGTATTTGCAAAGTGATCAAGTGGGTCATGACCGAAAATGGAAATTATGAAAGAAAATTTGTTTGAATCTGGTTATGAAATATGAAGCATAAGGAAAGTTTTATTTGGGAAAAAAAAAAACGGAAAAGAAAATTCTGAAAAGATATAGAGTGGGCTGATTTTGGATGGCTCCCTGGTTATTGGGCTTTTTATAACCAAGTAGAACACGACAACCTAAACTGGTAAACGCAGAATAAACCGATTGTCAAAAGGCTAACCAGTTACCAATAGGAAAGCAATTGGGAGATATGAAAATATGATAAGATTTGAGATGAATTAAAATTAATAAGATAATAGTTTACATAAGTTAATAAATAGGTAAAATTATTATTTTTATCCATAACTTGTCTGGTTATAAACTATAACTTGACAAATTATTGTCCATAATTTACGATTTTTGTCCATAATGAACTATAACTTGACAAGTTATAGTCTATTAATTTCTATAACTAAAAGTTTGCTTATATACTTTCTTAAATTTTTCATATTGACCTATTTTCTACTATTTCCGAAAGCAATATTAAAGTATATAGAAAACAATGCTGCAACTATAAACGACTTAACACTATTGAGGTCAACTGCTGCAACTATAAACGACTGAACACTATTGAGGTAAACTTTTGTCACTTATTTTTCACCGTACACATATCAACATGAGTTTCAAAGAATGAGAATTATTCATGAAATCAGCGGCTGAAATGAGCTGCAAGCCGCCGACAGCTCGCAGAACGGACTATTAGAATAACAAAACTAACGGCTCATTAAATGAGTCGTCAAACGGACCAACTAGCTTGACATCTGAGATCTGCACCGAGGATCCCTTTTTACATGAATATTTTCAATATATTTTCTGGGATCACGCCTAAAAACAGTAAAAGGAAAGCCAAATATCATATTAACTTCTTCTTATGCATTCTTTATACATGGAAAATCTTCCTAAAGGGTTTTCAATCAAAAGTCAAACTGGAAACTACTGCAAGACATATTTTCAGCCATAAAGGGCCTATAAATGGAGACCATACACTCCTAAGACAGGGCTTCACGCATTCTCATACCTGCTCTCAGACTTCTACATATTTCACAAAGCGAACTACATACTTTTTCATACTTTTCATTATTTTTCCATCTTATTTTTCTCGACTCTTGCGGAGAACATCATTGTCCTTTCATTCTACAAATATAGTGGAAATCCCAAAGACCTAACATCTTTTTTATTTTTATGCTGATTCATTTCATTGCAATTGGGATACTAGCATAATCATCCGAATAACTTAATTGTAGAATTTCACCCTATACAAACACTTCAAACGACAATGAGACATCAAGACATCAGAGCCAAAAAACAAAAACAAACGACAAAAACACGTGTAAACGACATGAACAACATTGACGAGTAACAACTGCTCTAATTATACATAACAACGACCTCGATAATAAAAAGTAAAAACGACGGCAAATAGCAGAAACGAAAAGTTAAAGTTAAACGACAAAAAAAAAAAAATAGAATCATACAACAGATACATTGACAATTGACAAATTACAACAATAGTAAAAACCACAGATAATCATGAAAACAACAAAAGATCAAATGACATTGACACTTCCGTTTTTAGACGATAACACGTATCTGATCGTAACATGTAGTTGAGCTATGTAAAAACGACAAAAATACGTAAAACAACAAATAAACGTGAAATACTCGGACGAACAAAAAGCAAACGAAAGTAAATAGCACTCACAAACGACAAAAAGGTAAAAAGGACAGAGAAAAACGACAATAAAAATACATGCGTAGAGGGGGAAACTTAAACATGAAACGAAAATTGAAGGAACACTGGGACTTATATTTTGGCTTTTTTGTACGGTACTTATCTATTTTGGCTTTGATTTAACTAGAAAACATAGTGTCATTTTCTTTTTTTTTTTCCCTGAAAAAAAAAAAAAACTGTAAGTCCTAAGTCTCAACTCGTCCATAATTAATTAAAGCAGACGCATTCCAACTTGCTCGAATGGCCCCGCAAATTTTGCCGCCGTAATTGGACGTCCATAATAATTTCTTTTTTGTCTAGATAAAACTATAAAAAGTGAAAGGGAGATCTCTAACACGCTTGATATATCGGTAGCTTAGATTATTTTAGTTCTTAGATTTGTGTATTCATTAATTTTTATGTAATTTTATGCAGATCTAACGGATCTAATACATAGTCTACCAGTATGTTCGTGTACCGAAATGGTCCTAAAGTGAAAAAACAAAAAGTCTAAAAGAAAATGAGTAATTATACTTGCACCCGATAAATTTATTAATGTCCCTAATAATTCATAATTTACATTTATTATAAGTGTTTTTGGCATTTAAATCAGCATTTTTCTTTTTTTTAGGTCATTTTTTTGCAAACATGCTCAGAAAAATTAAAGAATCATGTCTGCAAAATTTTAGAATACTTTGAGGTCATTTTTATTTTATTTTATTTTTTAAAGATGAAAAAAGAGAAAATTATAAAAAATAGAATATTCATCAAAAAATGGTGCCGCTTGTTGAAGTAATTTCTCAAAATCATGTATTAATTTTAGAATGCAAAACATAAATAAAAATGTGAATTTTTAACCCATTCCGGCCCCTGGGCGCCCCACTACGTGCAGGCCGGAGGCTTTTTGACAGCGTTTCTCTTTTTTCATTTTTTGAGGCCAATTTTTGCAGACATGCTCAGAAAAATATAGGGATCATGTCTGCAAAATTACAAAAAATTGTGACGCCGTTTTTATTTTATTTTATTTTTTAAAGATGAGAAAAAGAGAAAATCATAAAAAATTAAATATTCATCAAAAAATAGAGTCGCTTGTTGCATTAATTCCTAAAAATCGTGTATTAATTTTAGAATGCAAAACAAAAATAAAAATGTGAATTTTTTACCCATTTCAGCCCCTGGACACCTCACTGCGCGAGCCGAGGGTCATTTGCAGCGTTTTTCTTTTTTCATTTTTTAAGGCCATTTTTTGCAAACATGCTCAAAAAAATGCAAGGATCGTGTCTGCAAAATTTCAAAATATTTTGACTTCATTTTTATTTTACTTTATTTTTCAAAGAAGAAAAAAGAAAAAATCATAAAAAATAGAATATTCATAAAAAATGGAGTCGCTTGTTGCATTAACTAATTAAAATCATATATTAATTTTAGAATATAAAACATAAATAAAAATATGAAATTTTGACCCATTCTGATCCCTGGGCGACCCGCTGCGCTGCCTGGGAACTTTTTTATAGTGTTTTCATTTTTCATTTTTTACAATATGCTTAGAAATATATAGGGATCGTGTCTGCAAGATTTCAGAACTTTTTGACATTGTTTTTATTTATTTTATTTTTTTAAGATGAAAAAAGAGAAAATCTTAAAAAATAGAATATTCAAAAAATGGAGCTGCTTGTTGCATTAATTCCTAAAAATCGTGTATTAATTTTTGAATTCAAAACATAAATAAAAATATGAATATTTGACCCATTCCGGCCCATGGGCACCTCACTATGTGGGTCGGAGTTTTTTTTTTTTACAGTGTTATTTCTTCATTTTTTGCAGGCATGCTCAGAAAAATATAGAGATTGTGTCTGCAAAATTTCAAAATATTTTGACCTCATTTTTTTAATTTTATTTTACAAAGAAGAAAAAAATAAAAAATCATAAAAAAATAGAATATTCATCAAAAAATGGTGCCACATATTGCATTAATTCATAAAAATTATGTATTAATTTTGGAATATAAAACATAAATAAGCATGTAAAGTTTTGACCTATCCCCGTCCCTAGGCGCTCCACTACGCGAGTCGGGAGCTTTTTGACAGCATTTACTTTTTTTTGTCCGGTTTTTAGGTAAGTATTTGTAAACGTGCCCAGAAAAATGTAAGGATTGTGTCTGAAAAATTTCAGAATTTTTTGACGTCATTTTTATTTTATTTTATTTTATTAAGTTGAAAAATAGAGAAAATCATAAAAATAGAATATTCATCAAATAATGGTACTGCTTCTTGCAGTAATTCTTAAAAATCATTTACTAATTTTAAAATGTAAAACATAAATAAAAATATAAAATTTTGACCCATCCTGTCCCCTGGGCACTTCACTACGCAGGCTGGGGGCTTTTATACAGCGTGTTTCTTTTTTTTTTTCATTTTTGTGGCCTTATTTTTGCAGGATGCCCAAAAAAATGTAAGGACTATGTCTGCAAAATTTCATAATTTTTTGACGTCATTTTTATTTTATTATTTTTTAAAGATGAAAAATAAGGAAAATCATAAAAAAATAGAATATTCATCCAAAAATGGTGCAGCTTGTTGCATTAATTTTTAAAAATTGTATATTAATTTTAGAATGCAAAACATAAATAAAAATGTAAAATTTTGACCCATCCCATCCCCTGGGCGCCACACTACGCGGGTTGATGGCTTTTTGACAGTGTTTTACTTTTTTTGGCATTTTTTGTACCCATGCCCAAAAAATATATATGGATTGTGTCTACAAAATTTTAGAATTTTTGACGTCATTTTTATTTTATTTTATTTTTTAAAGATGAAAAATAGAGAAAATCATGAAATATAAAATATTCACCAAATAATTGTTCTACTTGTTGCATTAATTCTTAAAAAGCGTGTATTAATTTTAGAATAGAAAATATAAATAAAAATGTAAATGTTTTACCATCCCAGCCACTGGGCGCCTCATTACGCGGGTTGGGGGCTTTTAGACAACGTTCTTATGTTTTATTTTTATTTTTTTGGCCTTTTTTTGCAGGCATGGACAAAAAAATGTAATGATTGAATATGCAAAATTTTATTATTTTTTGACATCGTTTTTATTTCAAAAAATATAATATTCATCAAAAAATGGTGTCGCTTGTTGCATTAATAACTAAGAATCATATATTAATTTTAGAATGCAAAACAGATATAAAAATGTAAGTTTTTTACCCATCCCGGCCCCTAGGCACGCCACTATGCGGCCCAAGGGCTTTTTCACAGCGTTTTACTTTTTTTTTGTCATTTTTAGGCCATTTTTTGCAGGCATGCCCAGAAAAATGTAAGGATCGTGTCTGTAAAATTTCATAATTTTGTGACGTGATTTTTATTTTATTTTATTTTTCAAAGAAAAAATAAAGAAAATCATAAAAAATAGAATATTCATCAAAAAATGGTGCCGCTTGTTGCATTAATTCTTAAAAATTGTATATTAATTTTAGAATGCAAAACAGAGATAGAAATGTAAATATTTGACCCAGTCTGGCACTGGGCGCACCACTACGTGAGCCGGGGGCTTTTATACTGCCTTTTTCTTTCTTTTTTTCACTTTTGAGGGCTTTCTTTTTCAGGCATGCCCAGAAAAATATAAAGATCGTGTTTGTAAAATTTCATAATTTTTTAACGTCATTTTTGTTATTTTATTTTTTAAAGACGAAAATAAAGAATATCATAAAAAAGAGAATATTCATAAAAAAATAGAGCCGCTTGTTGCATTAATTCCTAAATATCGTATATTAATTTGAGAATGCGAAACATAAATAAAATTGTAAATTTTTGTCCCATCCCGGCCCTTGAGCGCCCTACTACGCGGGACGACGACTTTTTGTCAGTGTTTTACTCTTTTTTGTCATTTTTTGAGGTCACTTTTTACATGCATGCCCTGAAAAATGTAGGGATCATGTATGCAACATTTCATAATTTTGAGACGTAGTTTTTATTTTATTTTATTTTTCAAAGAAGAAAAATAAAGAAAATCATAAAAAATAAAATATTCATCAAAAAATGGTGTCGCTTGTTGCATTAATGCCTAAAAATCGTATTCTGATTTTAGAATACAAAACATAAATAAAAATGTAAATTTTTGAACAATCTCGGCCCCTGGACGCCCCTCTACGCGAGCCGGGGGCTTTTATGCAATGTTTTCCTTTTTTTTCATTTTGAGCCCTTTTTTTTTGGGCGTGCCCAAAAAAAAATGTAAGGATCGTGTCTACAAAATTTCATTATTTTTTGACGCCATTTTTATTTTATTTTATTTTATTTTGCAAAGATGAAAAATAAAGAAAATCGTAAAAAATATACTATTCATCAAAAAATAGTACTGCTTGTAGCATTAATATCTAAAAATTGTATATTAATTTTTGAATGCGAAACATAAATAAAAATATAAATTTTGGATCCATCCAGGCCCCTGGGCGCCCGACTACGCGGGTCGGGAGCTTTTTGACAGTATTTTACTCTTTTTTGTCCTCTTTTATTCCATTTTTTGCAGGTATGCCCTAAAAAATGTAAGGATCGTGTCTGTAAAATTTCATAATTTTAAGACGTTGTTTTTATTTTATTTTATTTTCCCAAAAAGAAAAATAAAGAAAATCTTATAAAATGGAATATTCATCAAAAAATAGTGCCGCTTGTTGTACTAATTCCTAAAAATTGTATATTAATTTTAGAATACAAAACATAAATAAAAATGTAAATTTTTGGCCCATTGCGGCGCCTGTACGCCCCATTACGCGGGTTGGGGGCTCTTTGACAACTTTTTACTCATTTTTGTCATTTTTTGAGGCCATTTTTTACAGGCATGCCCAGAAGAATGTAAGGATCGTGCCTACAAAATTTCATAATTTTGTGACTTTGTTTTCATTTTATTTTATTTTTCAAATATGAAAAATAAAGAAAATAATAAAATAGAATATTCATCAAATAATGGTGCCGCTTGTTGCATTAATTTCTAAAAATTGTGTATTAATTTTGGAAGGCAAAACATAAATAGAAATTTAAATTTTTGACCCATCCCGGCCCTTGGGCACCCCACTACGCGGGCCATGGGCTTTTATACAGCGTTTTACTCTTTTTTGTCATTTTTAAGCTAGTTTTTGCAAACTTGCCCAAAAAAATGTTATGATTGTGTCTGTAAAATTTCTTAATTTTGTGATGTCGTTTTTATTTTATTTTATTTTTCAAACAAGTAAAATAAAAAAAAAATCATAAAAAATAGAATATTCATAAAAAAATAGTGCCGCTTGTTGCATTAATTCCTAAAAATTGTATTTTAATTTTAGAATGCATAACATAAATAAAAATCTAAGTTTTTGACCCATTCCGGCCCCTGGGCACCCCACTACGCGGGCCGAGGGCTTTTTGATAGCGTTTTACCTTTTTTGAGGTCATTTTTTGCAGCCATGCCCCGAAAAATGTACGGATTGTGTTTAAAAATTTCAGAATTTTTTGACGTCGTTTTTATTTTATTTTATTTTTTCAACAAGAAAAATAGAGATAATCATAAAAATATAATATTCATCAAATAATGGTGTCGATTATCGCATTAATTCCTAAAATTATGTATTAATTTTAGAATTCTAAACATAAGTGAAAATGTAAATTTTTGACCCATCCAGCCCCTAGGCGGCCGACTACGCAGGCCGGGGGCTTTTATACAACCTTTTTCTTTCATTTTTTAGGGTTTTTTTTCAGGCATGCCCAAAAAATGAAAGGATCGTGTCTGTAAAATTTATATTTTTTTGTTGTCATTTTTTATTTTGTTTTTCAAACACAAAAAATAAAGAAAATCATAAAAAATAGAATATTCATCAAAAAATGGTGCTGATGTTTGCATTAACTCCTAAAAATTGTATATTAATTTTAAAATGCGAAACATAAATAAAAATGTAAATTTCTGACCCATCTCATACCCTGCACTCCCCACTACAAAGGTCAGGGGCTTGTTGATAGCGTTTTACTTTTTTTTTTGTAATTTTTTGAACCATTTTTTTGTAGGCATGCCCAGATAAATGTATGGTTCGTGTTTGCAAAATTTTAGAATTTTTTGAGCTTATTTTATTTTATTTTATTTTTCAAAGATGAAAAATAGAGAAAATAATAAAAAATAGAATAATCATCAAATAATGGTGTCACTTGTTGCATTATTTCTTAAAAATCATGTATTAATTTTAGAATGCAAAACATAAATAAAAATGTAAATTTTTGACCCATCCCAGCCCCTGGGTGCACCACTATGCGGGCCTGGGTCTTTTAGAGACGTTAACGGATTCTACCTAACTCTAATTATGAATTATTTATAGAGGATTGATCTATATGCAGTGACTATATCGAATGGACACTTCACAGTTTAGAAGTAATTTATGTCTATAATTTTGAGAGTGCAATTCCAAGTTTATAGTGAAGTAACTATTGAAATTAATAGAATTAATTAATTAATTAAAGTATTTAATTAATTATTAATTTTATTGGAGCTCGGGATTATAGGTCCATCAGTCTCCGTGTCATCCTAGTAATTCTACGAAACACAAAGGATAAAATGGGAATTTTAGAATTATAGAATTCTAAAAATTAAACACTCAAAAATAATTAATTGAGAATTAATTATTATTTAAAAAATGTGATTATTTAAATTTGAATTTGAACACATCTAGTTTTATCTATTTAAACTTATTTGATAAGTTGTTCAATTTAGAATTCAAATTAATTTAAGTTTGACTTAAATTGAAATTTGGATTTGAGTCAAAATTGGACTACAGGATAAATGATGATTTTCTCTTCCTTCCCTATCTGATATTGGCGCCTACACAGGGACAAAATCCTTATCTATGGCCGGCCATAATGGATAAAAGAGTAGAGGAGATTTTGTTCCAAATTCAAATAGGAGAATTAACAAGCTTTATCTTGGAGATAGAGATTGGATTCCTTCTAGAAGTTTGACTTCTACTCTATATATAAGAGAATGATAGAAAATTAAGTGACACAATTTTTGAATAATTTTTTGACATAATATTTTATTGTGGTTGAAATTCTCTTATTGTGGGAAGAAAAAAATTTTCTCTGAAAATTTCACATCGTGCATGCGTTGGTATTTCTAGAAATTTGAGTGTTTATTTTAATTCGTTTTGTCTCAGGTGTGTCCACACACACATTTTCGTGGATTCTAGGAATTGACGTGCAAGACATTAGTTTTCTAAACACAAGGCTTTGGAGCAATGATTGTTCGAGGTCAAAGAACTCAAGTTATCATCCTAATCGGCCGCCATGTATATTCCTAATTGAGTTCTTAATAAATAAATTAATGTGATTAATTTATTCGTGCATAAATTAATATAATCTATAGAGTATCTCACAGGTTTTATGAAAATTTTTGTCATACTTGATCCGCCATCCCCCACACTTCCGCATCCGAATTCGATTCGGTGACCAGCATAGACAACGTTTTTCTTTTTTTTATATATTTTTTATGCTTTTTTCGCAAGCATGCCCAAAAAAATGTAAGGATCGTATCCACAAAATTTGATAATTTTTTTATCATCATTTTATGTTATTTTATTTTTCAAAGATGAAAAATAAAGAAAATCATAAAAAATAGAAGATTCATAAAAAAAATAGTGCTGCTTGTTGCATTCATTCCTAAAAATTGTATATTAAATTTAGAAAGCAAAACATAAATAAAAATTTAAGTTTTTGACCCATCCCGGCCCATGGGCCACTACGCAGGCTAGGGGCTTTTTTAAAAATCATAAAAAATGGAATCTTCATCAAAAAATGGTGTCGTTTGTTACATTAATTCCTAAAAATCGTATATTAATTTTAGAACACAAAACATAAATAAAAATATAAATTTTTGACCCATCTCAGCCTCTGGGCGCCCCCACTACGCGTGCCGAGGGTTTTATGCAACGTTTTTCTTTTGTTTTTTTTTTTTATTTTTGATGCTTTTTTTTCGCAACCATGCCTAAAAACTGTAAGGATCGTATCTACAAAATTTTAAAAGTTTTTTGTCATCATTTTTATTTTATTTTATTTTTCAAAGATGACAAACAAAGAAAATCATAAAAAATAGAATATTCATGAAAAAATGGTGTCGCTTATTGCGTTAATTCCTAAAAGTTGTATATTAATTTTAGAATGCAAAACAAAAATATAAATATAAATTTTTGACCCATCATGGCCCCTGGATGCCCCATTACGCGGGCTGGAGGCTTTTTTTACAGCGTTTTACTCTTTTTTGTCATTTTTGGAGGCCATTTTTTACATGCATGCCCAGAAGATTATAAGGATCGTGTCTGTAAAATTTCATAATTTTGTGACGTCATTTTTATTTTATTTTATTTTTTGAAGATAAAAAATAAAGAAAATCATGAAAAATAGAATACTCATCAAAATATGGTGCCGTTTATTGCATTAATTCCTAAGAATCGTATATTAATTTTAGAATGCAAAACAGAAATGAAAATGTAAGTTTTTTACCTATCCTGGCTCCTAGGCACGCCATTATGCGGCCCGAGGGCTTTTTGACAGCGTTTTACTTTTTTTGTTATTTGTTTAGGCTATTTTTTGCAGGCATGCCCAAAAAAATGTAAGGATCGTGTCTATAAAATTTCATAATTTTGTGACGTCGTTTTATTTTATTTTATTTTTTAAAGATGAAAAAATAAGAAAATCATAAGAAAAGAAGATTCATCAAAAAGTGGTGCCGGTTATTGTATTAATTCCTAAAAATCATATATTAATTTTAGAATGTGAAACATAAATAAAACTGTAAAATTTTAATCCATCCCGGCCCCTGGGCGCCCCAGTATGCAGGCTGGGGGTTTCTTGACAACGTTTTACACTTTTTTGTCCCTTTTTTATTCCATTTTTTGCAGGCACACCTGGACAAATGTAAAGATCGTGTCTATAAAATTTCATGATTTTGTGACGTCATTTTCATTTTATTTTATTTTTCAAATATGAAAAATAAAGAAAATAATAAAAAATCGAATATTCATCAAATAATGGTATCGCTTGTTGCATTAATTCTTAAAAATTGTGTATTAATTTTGGAAGGCAAAATATAAATAAAAAAGTAAATTTTTGACCCATCCCGGCCCTTGGGCGCCCCACTACGTGGGCCGGGGGCTTTTATACATTGTTTTACTCTTTTTTGTCATTTTTTAAAGCTAGTTTTTGCATGTATGCCCAGAAAAATGTAGCGATCGCGTCTGCAAAATTTTCCAAATTTGTGAAGTCATTTTTATTTTATTTTATTTTTCAAAGATGAAAAATAAAGAAAATCATAAAAAATGGAATATTCAGCAAAAAATGTTGCCACTATTTGCATTAATTCCTAATAATAGTATATTGATTTTAGAATGAAAAGCATGAATAAAAATTTAAATTTCTGACCTATCCCGGCCCCTGGGCGCCCCACTACGGGAGCCGGGGGGCTTTTATACAATGTTTTCTTCTTTTTTTCATTTTTAAGGCTTTTGTTGTAGGCACGGCCAGGAAAACATAAAGATCATGTCGACAAAATTTCATAATTTTTTGATGTCATTCTTATTTTATTTTATTTTTCAAAGTTGAAAAATAAAGAAAATGATAGAAAATGGAATATTCATCAAAAAATAGTGCCGCTTGTTGCATTAATTCTTAAAAATTGTAATAATTTTAGAATGCAAAACATCAGTAAAAATGTACATTTTTAACCCAGCCCGGCCCCTAGGCGCCCCACTTCACGTGTCGGGGGCTTTTTGATAGCGTTTTACTCTTTTTTGTCATTTTTTGATGCCATTTTTTGGCAGGCATGCCTAGAAAAATGTAAGGATCGTGGCTACAAAATTTCATAATTTTGTGACGTCATTTTTATTTTATTTTACAAAGACAAAAAATAAAGAAAATGATAAAAAATAGAATATTCATCAAAAAATAGTGCCGCTTGTTGCATTAATTCCTACAAATCGTATATTAATTTTAGAATGTAAAACATAAATAAAAATATAAATTTTTTACCCATCCCGGCCCCTATGTGCCCAACTTCGCGAGTCGGGGGCTTTTTGACAGCGTTTTACTCTTTTTTGTCATTTTTTGATACCATTTTTTTGCAGGCATGCCTAGAAAAATGTAAGGATCGTGGCTACAAAATTTCATAATTTTGTGACGTCGTTTTTATTTTATTTTACAAAGACAAAAAATAAAGAAAATGATAAAAAATAGAATATTCATCAAAAAATAGTGCCGCTTGTTGCATTAATTCCTACAAATCGTATATTAATTTTAGAATGTAAAACATAAATAAAAATATAAATTTTTTACCCATCCCGGCCCCTAGGTGCCCAACTTCGCGAGTCGGGGGCTTTTTGACAGCGTTTTACTCTTTTTTGTCATTTTTTGATACTATTTTTTTGCAGGCATGCCTAGAAAAATGTAAGGATCATAGCTGCAAAATTTCATAATGTTGTGACGTCATTTTTATTTTATTTTATTTTACAAAGACAAAAAGTAAAGAAAATTATAAAAAAATAGAATGTTCATAAAACAATAGTGCCGCTTATTGCATTAATTCCTAAAAATCATATATTAACTTTAGAATGTAAACAAAAATAAAAATATAAATTTTGACTCATCCTGGTCCATGGGCGCCCCACTTCATAAGCATGGGGTTTATGCAACGTTTTTCTTTTGTTTTTTATTTTTATTTTTGATGCTTTTTCGCAAGCATGCCCAGAAAAATGTAAGGATCGTATCTACAAAATCTTATAAGTTTCTTATCGTTATTTTTATTTTATTTTATTTTCTAAAGATGAAAAATAAAAAAAATCATAAAAAATAGAATATTCATAAAAAAATGGCGCCGCTTGTTGCATTAATTCTTAAAAATCGTATATTAATTTTAGAATGTAAACAAAAATATAAATATAAATTTTTGACCCATCCTGATCCATGGGCGCCCCACTTCGTAAGCAAGGGGTTTATGCAACGTTTTTCTTTTGTTTTTTATTTTTATTTTTTATGCTTTTTCGCAAACATGCCCAGAAAAATGTAAGGATCGTATCTACAAAATTTTATAAGTTTCTTATTGTTATTTTTATTTTATTTTATTTTCTAAATATAAAAAATAAAGAAAATCATAAAAAATAGAATATTCATAAAAAAATGGCGCCGCTTGTTGCATTAATTCCAAAAAATCGTATATTAATTTTAAAATACAAAACATAAATGACAACGTTTTACTTTTCTTGTCATTTCTTTAGGCCATTTTTTGCAAGCATGCCCATAAAAAAATAAGGATTGTGTGTGTAAAATTTCATAATTTTGTGACATCGTTTTGGTTTTATTTGATTTATCAAAGACGAAAAATAACGAAGCCCATAAAAAATAGAATATTCATAAAAAATATGGTGCCACTTGTTGCATTAATTCCTAAAAATCATATATTCATTTTAGAATGTAAAACATAAATAAAAATGTAAATTTAGGACCCATCTCACCCCCCGGGCGCCCCACTACCCGCGCTGAGGACTTTTTGATAGCGTTTTACTATTTGTTGTCATTTTTAGGCCACTTTTTGCTGGCATGCCCAGAAAAATGTCAGGATCGTGTATGCAAAATTTCATAAATTTTTAACATCGTTTTTATTTGATTTTATTTTTCAAAGATGAAAATTAAAGAAAATCATGAAAAATAAAATATTAATCAAAAAATGGTGCCGCTTGTTGTATTAATTTCTAAAAATCATATATTCATTTTAGAATACAAAACATAAATAAAAATATAAATTTTGGACCCATCCCGGCCCCTGGGCGCTGTTTACGCCCAAACGTGTACAAAACAAGCGTTCAATTGTAGCACAATTAGGACGGTCGATCCCACGAGAAAGTGACAAAATAAACAAGAAACGATTAGCAATTAAAAAGCTTTAGGAGATAAATAATAAAGTAAAAATAAAAGAGAATGAAAGTATAGTTGAGAAGTTCAAGTGTAAGAAAAATGTATGAGAAAATTATATAGTTAAAACCGGTAAGGCGTCGAGATTCCCCTATATGCTTTGTTCACCCGAATGGATTTTGATCTTTTGAGATTACTCAATTGAAAGTTTCGCATCCCAAACTAACAATCAGAATATAAATATTTGAAAAACATGTGAATTAAAATGTATTCGAGTGAGTAAAATTCTTACGTTTAGTATTAGGAAAAGTTATCTTATGAGAAATCTAAAAGTGACAATATACCGTTGGCAATATTGCAGTAAAAGACTACTCATAAAATAATACCTACCAATATATAGTAGCATGCAACAATCACAGAAAAAGAGCTTGATTAGAATTATATAAAAGTTGACAATAAAATATATCAATATGAGAAATTAGAAAAAGATAGAAGAAAATTAATCACTCAAATATATAAACTTTGAAGAACAAATAGAGAATCAAAATTCACTTAAGATCACTTCACATATAGGTGTCTCTCTAACCTCACCAAAGAGAAAAAGATGTCTAAACTTAGGCTAAAAATTAACAACCTAATACATTTAACAAAGCCTCTATTTATAGAGCTTTTTTGGGCATGGCAAAAATCCACCAGCAAAGCAAATGAATATAAAAAAACTGACCCCAAAATAAATAGAATTTACACGGTTTAATGGAGAATGAAAGCTAAGGTTATCTGGAATATCAACGGAACAAAACACATCAGATGGCTGAAGAATCCCAAACGGGTGGGACACGTGGCACGCTGTGATTCACGGCGAGGAAAAAATGGCCGACAGCTGCAAGCGTTTGGACACGTGGGGCGCTGTAAGTGGGACCTTCTGTATGGCCGGGGCCCACGCAGAGATTGGATAGAAAAATGCCTGATGCGCGAGTGGAAGGAA
Source organism: Morus notabilis (assembly GCF_000414095.1). Taxonomy (NCBI): domain Eukaryota; kingdom Viridiplantae; phylum Streptophyta; class Magnoliopsida; order Rosales; family Moraceae; genus Morus; species Morus notabilis. The sequence continues at coordinate 42,572 of NW_010361024.1, read as the reverse complement.
CTCGCCCGGGGGAGAGGAGTTGTGCGCCAAGCGCGCGCGTGTGAGGGAGCATCTGGGCCCCACAGGACGCGTGGCGAGAGGCGGTTGGAGAGCTACTGGATGGCGGGACCCACATGGAAGTGGATGGCAAATTGGTTGACGTGCGCGTGGAGTGAACTCGCCCGAGGGAGCAATCCGTGCGCGCCAAGCGCGCGTACGCGTGGGGACAGTTGGGTCCCATGCGACGGAAGTGCAGCAGAAAAATGACACGTGGCAGCTTAAGGGACTGGCGCGGCTCGGCTTAGCTTGGCTCAGCTCGGCGGACGGCTGCTGATGGGCTTCATTTCCATTTTCTTTAGTTTTGGCCCACTTATTTTCCTACAAAACAAAATAAATTAAATTAAAATTAAATACTTCCACATAAAATTAATTTCACGAAAATATTTAATTAAAACTTAATTTATTTAGCAATTATGAACAATTTAGGTGCATATTCATGCACTTATCAGGCGCCCCACTACGCGGGTTGAGGGCTTTTTGACAACGTTTTACTTTCTTCTTTATTTTATTTTATTTTTCAAAGACGAAAAATAGAGAATGTCATAAAAAAATAGAATATTAATCAAATAATGGTGCCGCATGTTGCATTAATTCTTAAAAATTGTGTATTATTTTTAGAGTACAAAATATAAATAAAAATGTAAATTTTTGACCCATCCGGCCCCTGGGCGCCCACTACGCGGGCCGGGGGTTTTTTCTCTTTTTTTTTTCATTTTTTTGGCCTTTTTCTGCAAGCATGTCTTGAAAAATGTAAGGATCGTGTTTGAAAAATTTCATAATTTTTTGACGTCATTTTTATTTTATTTTATTTTTTAAATACGAAAAATAAAGAAAATCATAAAAAATAGAATATTCGTCAAAAAATAGTTCCGCCTGTTACATTAATTCCTAAAAATCATATATTAATTTTAGAATGTAAAACATAAATAAAAATATAAATTTTAGACCCATCCCAGTTCCTGGGCGCCCCACTATGCGAACCGGGGGCTTTTGACAATGTTTTACTCTGTTTGTCATTTTTTTAGGCCACATTTTGCAAGCATGACCAGAAAAATGTAAGGATCGTGTCTGCAAAAAATAGAATATTCATCAAACAATGGTGCCATTTATTGTATTGATTCCTAAAAATCGTATATTAATTTTAGAAAGCAAAACGTAAATAAAAATGTAAATTTTTTACCCATCCCGGCCCCTGGGCTCCCCACTACGCGGGCCGGGTGCTTTTTAACAGCGTTTTATTTTCTTTTCATTTTTTCAGACCACTTTTTGCAAGCATGCCCAGAAAAATGTCAGGATTGTGTCTACAAAATTTCAGAATTTTTGGACGTCATTTTTATTTTATTTTATTTTTTAAAGATTAAAAATATATAAAATGATAAAAAATATAATATTCATCAAAGACCTATTTAGGATATTGCAAAATGATCTATTTAGGAGCGTCAATCTCTTCAAGAGTGCCAGTTCTTGTAACTTTTTCTTTTTCTCTTTTGTGGATTTTTATCTTTTTAGAACCGATTAGACTACCACGCTGCAGGCATGCCTTAGGCTCATTTGTTGCTATATTTTTCAAAATTTTCTCGTTAGGGACATCAATATGAGCTGGAACATTAGCAGCTGATGTATGTGTATGTGATTTAGTCACATTCTTTATATCAGTAAATACATCTTGTAATTGATTCGTTGAAGTACTTCTAACTTAAATTGATTAGTGCGAGGAACAAAGATGCATTCCACAAAATTTCATTTTGTCTTTCCAACCCTTTCGTTTCTCCCCTTTATCTTGGGAATACTGTTTTATATTCAAATCAATAATCTTTGCTGTAAAAATACAATCCATTGGGGCTTTAAGAAATTTCATTTTGCAAAGAATTTCAAGACCTAACATAAATTTTCAGCTTTCTTTAAGTATCCATCTTAATGTGCTGTGGTGGAGCAATTAAAACATTTAATACGCAACTAAAAATCATTAGATAAGACATATTTTGTTTTTGATCAAATATTAATTGTAATGGGGAGTACTTATTAGAAACACTTTGTTTGATGTGAATTAATACAATAGATAAAATTATTCTTATTATTAATTATCTAGAAATTTGTTAAAAGCTCCCAATCAATGATTAATAAACACACAAAACTGAACATTTATTACTGCTAATTATTGAATAAATTGTTAAATTATTTAAGCTTTAATTCAATATTTTCATGATTTTCTTGTGAAATAGTTTAATCGGAAATATTTATGGCTCGTTTAGTTCACTGATTCGAGTTGAGATGTGAGAGAATTTTTTACTGTAGCAAAAAAGTTACATGACGTTTGGTTGATGGATTTAGAATCATGATTCAGAACTATTCTCGATTTACGTGTATTTTTGTGTGAGAGAAAACACTGTAGCGAGCCACGAATCATGATTCGAACCATGACACGAATCCTTGAACTAAACGTACTTTAAAATGTGATTATTTATGAGAACTTTTTACTGTAATAAAATTTAAATTCTAAACTCGAATCGGTGAAATAAACGGGGCCTTAGTTTTAGCTTATTTGCATATATAAAATAAAAACAGTGTAAAAAGATGCACAAAAGCCAACAACCAGCCGAGCAAGAGCAAGCTATAGCCAAGCCAATCAGCGTGTCAAGTGGGCCCCAGCCGAAGTACGCATTTTTCAGCGCAGCACGCGCGCGTCTCCAACAGTGTGCAAGTCAGCAAGGAGTGTTTCTCACAAGTGGCAATCAGCGCGCGTTCAAGTCTCCAACCGGATGGGTCCGACACATCAACCTGCTCTCTGGCAACATGATCTCTTCTCCGATCAAATATTTGATTTCTCTTAATTTATTTATAATTTTTTATTTTGATTATTTATTTTCTTATTTAACAGACAACCTCTTAACAATATAAATAAGAGGTTAAGCTAGGGTTTAGAGAGTTTTTTCATATTCAGTTTTATGACGCCTTATTGTCATTCTCATATTTTCTCTCTAGAACTTGTGAGAATGTTTTGCAAGCTAGGCTAGAGTTTTTTTGGTGAGATTAGAGATGAACTTTTATTAGTGACCCAATTCAGGTTTTGATTTTTTGTGCTGTAATGTTCAATATTCGAATGAATTAAATCTGATATATCTTTCATTTATTTTTTAAAATATTGTGTGCCAATTTTTATATGAGTTCAATACGTTTTTCTCATGTAATTCTGTCATGCACTATTTTGTTATTCGAATTATTTTACAAATTGTCTTTTACTTTAATATAGTCAAATTGATATATTGTTAATTTTGGATAAGTTGTAATAATAATATTTTCAGAGTCAACATATAGATTTAATTTATTAGATACTTTTATTTGTGAATCAAAACTTAAATTAGTGAACAAAACATAAGGGATTCTCGACACCTTACCGCTTTTACTACTAAATTTCATTCACACAAATCTTCTCTCATTTCATTTTATTTGCAATAAAATTTATAAATATTCTCTTACTTTAACTTATTTTGTCAGTTTATTTTTCTCTAACGTTCTTTTCTACTAATCTTTCATGTTGTTTTTGTCACCTCTCTGTAGATACGACCGTTTTTCTGTGTTACAATTGACCGCTTGTGAATAACACTTTTGGACATTAATCAATGATTCAACCGAACCATTTTGTGAGAGCAACAAAGTGTTTAACAACAATCTCAATGGACATAATAATTACTAAAGGCTTGAGATGTAAATTCACCAATATTATCAAGTTTAACTTTCTTTATTGTATATAATCAAAAATTGTACTCATAATTCAATTAACTGGGCAAGAAATCTCGCAAATGCCAATTACGAGTTGATAATAGACAAATATGAGACCTTTTACTTTATGCATATATCAATACCATAAAGTATCTAAATGGTCTGCATGGTGGATGTATGAATCACTTATATCACCTTGAATATTTTCACTTTGAATATGTTTAAGAAATGTAGGTTGAATATTTTCACTTTGAATATGTTTAAGAAATGTAGGTGATTCTGTCTCAATTTTAGCTAGTAAAAGTCTTATGATCAATTTACTTAGAAAACAAGCTTTACATGGAATTTTACTGATTTGAAAGATCTTCTAACCTTTCAATGAATGTCCATATGGTTTTTCAATTATTCTTCACATGATTATTAAACCGGGATGATCGAAATGATCATGCCATAAAATTAACATCTAAGGATTTTTTTAAATTATCATATATGATTCAATCACAATTATATATGCGTAATGCAATTATGAAGAAAACAATTGTAGTTTTCTACTGTGCACTTCTTAGTAGTAAGATACATATATTCCATGCTACTTTCAATCAGGCCTACATGACCTTATATTTAAGGATAATGTGCATTGTACTACTATCTTGTATGTAAATATCATCGACACTAATAAAACTTGAGAATCCGAGATTAATCCACATAAAATTTAATTTATGATTATAAGATCACAAATAAGTATACAACTGAATTTAAAAAGAAATGAAAATATATACTATAATATTATTCATAAGTACGGTACTATTCATATGTACTATTCACAAGTACGTACTGTTCATATGTATAGTACTATTCGCAGGTACTATTCATCGTTTCCTTCCATATCATATTTTCACACAAAGAGATAGCAATATCATAACATTCGTGAAATTATTCATATGTCATAACACAATATTCATGAAAATCAAGTACAATATCAATACGTTCGAGCACATTTATATATCTAAATATTACCAATAATACTTTCAACAAGAATATCAGTAAGTCTATGATGTCAAGATGAATTAAGTAATTGATAGGGTCATGGTGTTCATTAAAATTGACTTCTTTTTCTTTTCCGTTTAGAGATGCCTTAAAAATTTTATAAAGGTATTATGGTGCTCGACAAATTCGATGACAAGTATTCCTTAGTATCGCATCTATAACAAGAACCTTCAGGATTTCGGGAACTTCCATTAACATCTTCTCGTTTATCATGATAATTCTTTTGGATCATATCATTCCTTGAAGGGTTGTAATAACCACTTCTACCGTGTTCTTGACTACGGCCACGACCACGACCACGACCATGATTATATTTTCTTGTCCTAAAAGTTTTTAGAGAATGCAACATTTGCTTCTGAAAATGCCATTGAACTATAGGGACGAGACTGATGATTTTTAATCAACAATTCATGGTTTTTCTCTACCACAAGAAGAGCAAAGATTAGCTCAAAAAATTTCTTTTAACCGCGCAAACGGTATTATTGTTGCAAGGTAATGTGAGATGCATGGAAAGTGGAGTAGATTTTCTCTAGTATTTCACCATCTGTGATATTTACTCTACAAAATTTTAGTTGCGAAACAATTCTAAACATGGTAGAGTTGTAGTCGTTGACTTTCTTAAAATCTTGAAAACGTAAATTGTTCCACTCATCATGAGTGGCGGGAAGTTCGACTTCTTTCTGGTGGTCGTATCTTTCCTTCAGACTTTTTTAAAAGACAAGTGGATCTTTAACCGTGAGATATTCACATTTCAAGCCATCATCAAGATGTTTACGAAGCAAAATCATTGCTTTCGCATTTTCTTGTGCTGACTTGTTATTATTTTCTTTAATGGTATCGGTTTGATCCATTGACTCTAGATGCATTTCTACATCTATGATCCAAGACATATAATTCATTTCTGTGATGTCGAGTGCAACGAACTCAAGTTTGGCAAGATTTGACATGGTGATAATTATAACAGAACATCGATATAATAAGAATCACAGTATTATTATTACAATAAAGAGTTCAATTAAAATTACATGTTAATCGTAATAGCAATAAATAAAAGAAAAAATATTACAAGTATGAGTATTTCAAGGAAAAACTGAAAATTGTGTGGAGAATGATCTCCAATAAAAAAGAGTAAAAATATATAAAATGACTACTAAAATAACAAACATCATCATCATATTTGTCATATCGTGAAGATATTAAGAATAGTGAAGAGATGAGAAGTGAAATATAAAAATATTAAGAAAGGTGAAGAGAAGATGATAAGTGAATTGTATGGGTTAAGAAATCCATATTTTATAGAGTGAAAACTAGCCTTTTATAGCCATTATTAGTGATGTAAAAATCTGTTATATTACCGTTAGAAGTGGAATAAAATTTACAATTGTATACCTAAAATAATGTAGAAAAATAAACAGATGAGAATAGTAATATGCATGCAGAAAATGTAATGAGAAATTACTACCTGCAGACGGCATAACCGTCCATTTATGAGAATATAAACTACTCGGTAAATCTTTCGAAGGGTGTACAATGATAAAATTATAAAAATTATAATACGTTGGTGGCATAGCCTTCCTTTGTATGAATATAAAAGAATAGAGTACATTTACATACCTTTCACTTGAATTAATAAGGGTAGAAACTTGTAGTAGGACTAGGGCTAGGACCTATTTTCTTTTGACTTTAAGGTAAATGCTTGTAATTCGATAAGAGTCTCATTTCTTTGAATTAATGAATGTAGACAATCGCAGTAGGAATAGAACGTCCGTGCTGATAACGTGTCATGAAAACTAAGAAAACACAAAACTAAGAAGAAAACTTTAGAGAAAAAAATTAGAGAGAGAATTTCATTAATCTTGTAAAGGTATACAAAATAAAGAGTCTTAAAGCTTTATTTATAGGAAAATTTTTAGCATTATTCACGGTTATTATTTACACAGTACTTATTATTTACGGTTACTATTTACATAGTAAAATTCTGACATGAACAATAACTTTAACAGAAATGGACAACAAACTATTAATAACATCCAACACTTTATTTATATTTACACATATGAATAACTCTCTCTCACTTTGTAACGTTGTACTCTCCTTTTTTTAATATATTGAGATCGAACCTATAGTCTTCTAAATTTGGGCTCCCCTCCACTCTATCTATGCTACACTATTTGACATAGTGTTTATTGGCGTCATTACAACGAAGAAGAAATTGTTTTACGAAAGTACTTGTGGTAGCACTCGCTAATTATTATTCGTCACAAGGCAAACAATTTACTTCATAAGAAGGATGCTCATAATCTATAAATCATATTTTCATTCTTCACTAGGTTTCACGATGTAAGGAGAAGACCTATTTAATATGTCATATATGTATATATGTATTTATATATATTGACGAGTTTTTAATAGTTATGTCTCTATATCAGTAATTATCATTAAATATATAAATTTAGATAAATATCTTATGATTAAAACAAAAAAAAAATTAACAAATACGATTTAAACATGTATGAGTCTTAATTTTTACTTGTTATTATTTATTAATACTTTTTTAGTTAAATAACTATATTAACAAAAGGATAATAATCAAGAGACAAGAATAAGAAATAAAAATTCATACTCTTCTTCTATTTTTAAGGATAAATTTAATAATTTTCTTTTAAAAATGAAAACAATAATACTTATTTAATAGGTAAATATTAGCATGACCCTTGAAGAGTCTCCACTGTCATCGCTGGCAGGCTGTGGCTGGAGCACTTGTTTCTTAACGAACTAAGGTCCCACTCGGTCTATAGATACACGTGGCAGATACCGGATGCCGCAACGCTGAAGGGCCCTTCACTCAGAACAAAAGCGGACGGCGCCTCGGCCCACAACAGCACAATCAAGTTGAATCGCTCCATTTCAACGGCATAGTTTTGGTCCTCTGGCCCACTAAAGATTGCTCGTAAACGACGATGATTTTGTAGGGTTTTATTGTAGGCCCAACGAGCTTTCCACGGGTATATTCGGGCATTGTTTTGTTTTCTTTAATTTTGGTAAATAAAAATTAGTGACAGTGATTTTTCAAACTCGGTCAATGCAGATAAACAAATGACAAGAGTTTTGCCAAGTATAATACAAATCTAAGTGCTGCCTTTTAGGTACAGAGCACTTTTGAGAGATTCTTCGAATCCTTGAAGCCAATTGAAAAGGTTACTTATAATCATTTATAAAAATAAGTCACTAATCATCTTAGCAGATTTACAATTTGAACTAACTATTTGATACACTTGTGTGGTTAGATATCTTATTCCTATCGTGCCAAATACTAATTCAACGTCATTCTCAAATTGCTGTTATAAATCTATATTTAGTTACAGTGAAGCTACACATAACCCAATTATTCCATAAACCTTGAACGAGCTTGTTTAATTCGTTGCTATACTATGTTTAGAAAGACGTATAAGGAGTATATAAATGTGTGTGTGTGTGAGAGAGAGAGAGGTCTTCCACACTTGAGTTGACCAATTGGACTTTCTTTCTTTCTTCTTCATTGAACCTTTTAAGTACAGATAATTGAAAGTACTAATTAGGTTAAGCATTATCATTAAAGAAATAACAAATAAACTACATAAATTAAAACCTTCTTTTATTAATTTTATCATTAGTTTTGCTTAGTCATATTCATATTCTTTTAAGTTATTTTTCTGTTTCCTACTATTCTTTAACCTTTTAAAAAAATAAAAATAAATTCTCTAATTGGGCATTTCAGATGAGTTTGAAATTTTTCTCGTGAAGGTACATGCGACTTAGTCGTTTCATACATTTTATAAAAAATAAAAAAAAAATCATGTAAACAATTAAAGAACAACAGTAATCTTAATCTCAACCAGACTAAATTGTGATTAGAGTCACACATCATGGGTGGCTTCTTGCATCCAAACACGCCTCGTGTGCTAAATATCTCCCGAGTCAGGCTTCAAGGAACACACATCATGTCTAATTCCAATTCAGATGCAAAACCTTGTCCGTTAGACAATTATAATGGATTAACCTTATATAATTTAGGCTTCTGTCAAGTATCTTAGAATAAAATCCTAGTATAATAAAAGGGAATTTAATAACACATACTAAAAAATATATAATAAGTGCTTACTACGTCCTTAATTTCATTAAAAAAAATCATAATTACACATTGTTTGATTCTAACGTTGATTAGACTCTAAAACGGGGAAAAAAAACGATAATCCACACTCACGTTAACGTTATTTAAAATGAATTATGATACTTAAAAAAAGATTAAAAAAATGATAAGAGAACCATGTGACAAGGTATGATACAAAATTCAATTGATATGATGCAGTCTTGAATCCTTAAATTTTCATTAAGTTTTGTTAACATTTCATACTTCTCTGATGTTTAATTTCATATTCTCCTGATATAATCTCAAAATTAATAAATGTTCTTTAGACGAAGATGAAAAGAGAGGACATGGACGTGCAACGAATCAAAAGTTTTCTACCGAAAAAACGGCAATCAAAACTCTCTTAAGGAAAAAAAAAAAAACGGAAGGGGAGGGATAGTAAGGAAGAGATGGGCCCACTTTGGTATTGATTCTGGAAAAGAAAAATCACTTTATTGACCCAGCTAAAGCTGTCAAAACTGTTTAGTAAAAAGTAAAAAAAAAAGAACAGAGTTTTGAAGAATTTTCACTGGATCTGAAGCTAAAAGCAAGGCTGATTTTGATTTCAACTTACGCGGGAATCAGCTAAGGTTGATTAATGAAAGTTTTTTATTCTCAATTTTATCCCTAATAAAATTTAAAAATTATCATCTTGCTAATTATATTTTTCAGAGGTATTCTCTCTTCTCTCCGCTCAATCACCTCTTTGCACTCTCTATCCTCTGTTCTCTCTCTTCTCTCTCTCTGTGTCCGGCATTCCGTTCTCCGTTCACCTGTCTCTCTCTTCGCTTTCTCCATTCGCCGGCCTCCGTAAGTACTTTATTGATTAGTTTCTATGGATTTGGTTCTGATTTATCGACATATTTTTTTGATAAAAATTATGGTAATATATATTTTGTTAGGGTTTCGTCTCTATGTTGATTTGGTTCTGATTTATGTATTAATCTAGTAAAACTGTTAGGGTTTCATTTCTTGTTGTTGGGTTTGTGCTTTTCTTTTATCATTATGCATTTAATTCGTCATGTATATGTATATTATCTTTCTCTATGTTAATCGGGTTGTTTGAAACTTGAGATGAGTTTGTGAATACTCCTTTCTATTTTGCAATTGTGAAGAACTCATTTTCAATGCAGAACTGCAAATGACTATTTATTGCACCAATTTAAAACTTTTGTTTTGCTAGATGATGCCAAACCTCCCTTAATTTTTATTTCTCTATTTCCCTTTCTTGTTTTCCCTTTGTTAATTTTAATTTGACTTCTATTTATGTCTATTATGATCCTGACGAAATAAGCTTTTGGTTACTAATGTGTTTAATCTCGCCTTTGTGCTAGATGATGCCAAACCTCATTTAAAACTGCATATTTTCATTTTCTTCACTACAAAATAATTACTATAGGTATCCTAAATATGTTGTTTGTAGTTTGTTGGTTAAAGCTATTTGTTGGAACCTAATTCCTAAAGTAGTTAGAAGTTTGATGAAGCCACGTCATATGGAGTTTAATAATTAAATTGGAAGAAATACAACTTCGTTTGGATTTAGAATGTGAAAGATAGGTAGGCAGTAAGTCCAATCCATTTGATCTCACTATTAGAATGGAAAACTTAAAACTAATAATGTGTTCATTTAGGTTCAGGCGTCTATGATTATTGAGGTGAAGTAGTTAGGACTAGAAGCTATGATTAACTTGGCTATTGATTGAGTGTTCCAATTGAAAGTAAGAGTAGTATTACCCTTATTTTCCTCCACAAAATGGTTTTTAGTGTTCTGATTATTATTTATGTAAAGTAAAGCATGAAGCCTCACATTTTTTTAGACTTTTAGTTATCATTTCTCAAATGGAGGATAGTATACCACAAGGCAAAGCAATATGAGACTCCGAGACTGTGGATTTGTTTTGTGATTTGTGTATCAAAGAGGTGGAAGATGGAGGTCGTCCAAGAACTCATCTTGATAAAGTTCGATGGGAAAATTAAATTCAAAAATTTAATAAAGCAACAAAATGAGTATATAAAAGACAATAATTGAAGAATAAGTGAGATGCTTTAAAGAATGATTAGAAGCTTTGAAAGAAACTTATTGGAAAAGAAACTGGTCTAAGTTGGAACATGGAATGTACATTTTTGTTGTATATGTTGATTGCTCACTAATGCTCCTTTTTGTTGTAACTATATTGTGAATAAATAAATGAAAAAAAAAATTTATTATCATAAATTTATTGTTAGAAAACTCAGAATCATAACATTATGTTTTTTTTCTAAGTTAAACAAGTATTTCTAAATACAAAAAATAATTATATATATTTAAATTTCATATTTCTTTTAGTTATTTTAACTATACGCAGCAATTTAACTTTACAATTTACAAAACCCTATTATACTAATTTTAAAAATAACGCAACTAATACAATTATAATTTACCGATATTTAAACTACTTTTTATAACAACTATTTCTTTTTAATAATTTTTTTAAAATTCACACAATTACCAAACTATCCCATCAAAGAAGGCTCAAGACACGAAACCCCGGGGAAGCGACACAAGCGGTCAGACTGAAACACTGAGTCTGACTCGTACGGGCTCTTTCTTTCAACCTCAAATCTTACCCACGTAAAAATACCCACCCATGAATATGATGTTTGTTCCCCCCCACCCTTTTCATACGCACTTTGGTCCAACTTAAACCATAGTTAACACCCCTACCCAGCCACTATTTCCCTCCATTAATCTACTCTCTCTGTATCTCTCTCTCGTAAGAGCTAATCCCTCTTTATCATTTCATCATATCTAATTCTGAAGATCAAATAGCTAGGACCCGTCCCGTGGGGATATATATATATATATATATATATGTATTTATATTTATATTTTAGTGGCTTTCCTTTAGTCTTTTTGGTATCCTTTTTATTAATATTCAAAATAGCTACTAGCTTAGCAAAATCTCTTCCCCCTTGACTCGTCTTTATTGGGTCGACTTGTCTTTGGATGAGAGAGAGAGAGAGAGAGAGAAGGCGCTGCGGTTTTGCCTTGGTTGTAATAGGTGAATTTAATTTAAACACACACAGACACACAGAGATATTGATCAAAGATTTGATGATACAGAATATTAATAAAGGTGGAGATAATATGGGTAATAAGAAGAAGCCACAGAAAACGAAGGAGCTTTCAGCAGCCATAGCAGAAGCTTCATCAACGGCTGATAATATTAGTGAAACGGCGCATACTACTCAATCTCAGCCACAGTTTCATACGCCTAGAAAGAGAGGTAGGCCTCGCAAGATCGTCATCGAGAAAAGCACTGAAACGACGACGGAAATAGAACAACCTGCATCATCCAAATCAGATCAAGAAGCTGTTGGAAATATATCCAAGAAAATTAAAGGAGAAGAAGAAGAAGAAGATGATGATAATCATCAAAGGCAAACGCAGAAGATAAAGGAAGAAGGATCTTCAGTAGTGCTACAGGCCATGGAAGGTGATAAGAAAGAAGAAGGGCAATCGAATAAGGAGCTTCCGAGGAGGAGAGGTAGGAGAAAAAGCATACCCATAAAGAGTAGTAGTTGAAAATTAATATAATTAGCAGCTTATGGATTTGTACATAAAACCTTATTTTTTCTTTTTCTTTTTTTTTATTTCCTTTATTGGGGTCCTCTAATTCTGTATTGATTGGGGGAAGTGGTGGGATTTGTTTAAAAAAAAAAAAAAAAAACAGAGAGAGAAGATCAAAATGATTCTTTCTTCGTTTTTGTTTTCTCATGTTGGACTTGTAGCTTCTTCTGGTACTGGAGTTTTCATTATTTTGCTTCTATTTTTCTCCGCCAGAAAAAAGGAAGATAGAATGGTACAACTACACATCAAAAGTGGGAAAGAGAGGGCTTGATTTTTTTTTTTTCTTTTGCAGTAATTGCTTAACTTCTTATTTCTATGATCATCAAAAACAATTCTGTATGCAAAGGAGCGGGGATTCATCAATACCTATTGAGCGTGTTTAAAGCAATTTGTAAATTGGTTTTTCTTCAACTTTTTTTTTTCTTTTCCTGGATAGTTGCTATATATACGTGAGGAAATTTGTGTCGACGGATTTTCTGAGCATAAAACTTAAGGAAAATAAAAACGAAAGTGACATTTAGTATTAGTAGTAGTATCCCATGCTTTATTCTTATCCCAAAAAAAAAAAGAAGTATCCCTTTATTGGCAATAAAGGTTGGACAGAAAATCCTAAAATTTTAGGCCAAGAAATTATTGTGGTTAGTAACGTTTTTAAAATGATTTTATTTTTAATATAAATGTAAAAATAAAATTATTTAAAAATTATTTTGAGATTGATTTTAAAATTACGTTTAGTTAATTTTTAAAAAAATTATTTTAAATATAATAAAAAAATAAAATAGTATTTTTTTATAATTATTAATTAATATATTATAATATTATTAATAAGTATTAAAAAATGAAAATAAAAAAAAATTTAACTGTTTTTAATTTGTTCACAAAATTATTCTCACTGAGTGCGTTTGAAATTAATTTTTACTTATTTTTTAAAATATATTTACACGTCTTTTGAGACACAAAAATGAAAACTGTTGTAAATCGTGTTTGTTTAGCAAACGTTTTGAAAATGAAAACTAACAATGAGAGTTGTTTTTGTAAAAAAATTAAAAAACGATTAAAATTTGTTTTCTCTTTTCTCTTTTTTATTTTCTAGTACTTATCAATAATGTTATAATATATTAATTCAGAATTATAATCAAACACGATTTATTTTTTTATTATACTCAAAATAATATCTTAAAAAATAACTAAACGTAATTTTAAAATCGGTTCTGAAATGATTCTCAAAATAATCTCATTTTTACTTTTGTATTGAAAACGTTACCAAATGGCCCAACTGTTTTTTATTTTTGCTTTCTTTTTCAAAACATTTGTTTAATAAATATAATTTACAGACTGTTTTCATTTTTGCATCTCAAAAAATGTGTAAAAACATTTTAAAAAATAAATAAAAATTAATTTTAAACGCACTATATAATTCTTAGTGTATTTATTTATTCCCTATATAGTCCGAGAACAATAAGAAAACATCTAATATACTAAACAAATATATCTCCTAAATTTAAGTATCATCTTGACTAGCAAAAATTTAAGTATCATCTTAAATGTACTTGATTAAAAGGAAATTCCATTAAAAAAAAAAACTATCTTCAAGAATAAGAAAGACATTGAAGACTAGTTGAGACTTTAGAAGAAGAGCTTTTTGAGGCTTACAACTGCAGGTAAGAAAGACGAAAAATTTAGCATATTTTTTTAGAGTGTGATTTGAGTATAATTTTTGAGTTGAATTTGAGTTATAACTTGAGTTGAAATTATAACTTGAGTTTGTGTTTAGTTGTGTACATTTAAGTTATAGTTTGAGATAAGAATCTTTTTGAATTTGTGTTTGAGTGAATCAAAACTTAAATTTATATTTAGATAATATTTTAATAAAAACTCAATGGTGATGAAAAATTTTAATAGGGTATATGGATGGAGTTTTATTCGTCTTTTTGTTGTCAACGCATAGAAAAAAAATCATCTCAATTAGGATTAAAACGAAAAGTTATAACATTTTTAATAATAGAAAAAATATTATTTATTAATTTGAGTTTGAATTTCTGAAGTTGAGTTGAAGAGAAAACTTGAACTCAAATTTTAATGATAAACACAAATTTAAACTTGAATTTAAATTTAAAAAAAATATAAATTTAAATAAAATTAAAATTTGAGTTATATTTTTTAAGTTTGAAGTTTTTACGAAAGTTTTAAGTTTTTACGAGACTGTCGAACATATCTATGTCTCATTACGCGACTCTGTAGCCTGAGTTGCTGCCACTGTTACGAAGAACCGAAGAGGCAAGTATCAGGTGCCAACTGACCGGGGTTAGCGCGTGAGTGACGCTCCACTTCTCGAGAAGCAACATGGCTTGGTAGTTCACTAGCCGCCCCGATAGGCCAATCAGAAGGGGAGGTGAAGTAGACGGAGTTTGATGGGCGCGTGAAGCAAGAGGGCTGTGAATTTGAGTTTAGCATTTGGTCTCTCGTAATAAATGGACAAAGTCAAAAAGGAGGTAAATCCAGAAGAAAGCGTGAACAAATGTCTTGTACAACTGCAGGAAACTGTAGCATTAGCCGTCAGAAGCCTTAATCTCAACTTAATTAAAATCAGTTATATAAATTTTATTTTTACACGCAGCTCTCAAAATTAAACCGTAGCATTAGCCAAAAAAAAAAAAAAAAAAAAAAAACTGCAGCAAACTGTTAGGACTAGGAGGACGTTTTGGTACAATTTTAAGTTTCTCTGTATTTTCACTTATTAATAGTTTCAGTTTTAAATTATTAAATTTGATTAAAATTACATTAGTAAAAAAAATATAATAAACATATCTTGATATACATCTGACCACTAAAAAATAAAAAATTATTAGTAATCTATTTTTACAAAAACTATTAAAGAAAGTTCTAAACTTTAACTGTTTTTTTTATTATTTTTTTTTCTAGTCAAGATTGGGTGTATTTAAGGGAGAGATTCAGGTTCAAACCAGCTAACTCATATATAAGGTTATTGGCATAAATAGTCCCAAACATATTTAGTAAGTGATAGTTTGGTCCTCAGATGTTTTTTAGGCAAATCAACTCATAACATTTTAAAACATGTACAATCTGAACATTTCTGTCAAGATCCATCTAAAAGCTAACGGTCCAATGCACGTGACTACCCACGTGACCCGGGCTTCCTCGGTCTTTCTCTGGGAGAGGAGAAAGGAGGGCTTAGTCTTGGAAAATCGGTTGTTTAGTGGAGGAGAGAAAGAGATTGGTGTTGGTGTTGCGGTTTGTGTGGATGGTGGTGAAGGTGGTGGTTTGGCGCTCATGGCTGCTCCATGGAACTCTAGAGAGGACCGTTAACTTTTCGACAGATCTTGACAGAAAACGCTAGATTGCACCGTTAGCTTTTAGACAGATCTTGACAGAAAGGCCAGATTACACCGTTAACTTTTAGACGGATCTTGACAGAAATGACCAGATTGCACGTGTTTTAAAATGCTAAGTCAATTTGCTAAAAAAAAATTGAGAATCAAACTGTCACTTACTCAATAAATTAAGAACTATTTGGGGCCAATAACAAAAAAAAAAAAAAAAAAAAACATAAGTCTGAAGATGAATAAGCATGGAAGATTTTTTTTTTTTTTTTTATCAAGAGTCAATAATATGTTCTTTTGTTTTAAATGCTTTATTTTTTGACAAATTAAAATATTTTCTTTTATAATTATGGATAATACAAAATTTCACGTGTAAATACTACACGATAATTATAAAAATTAAATAATTTGAGTCCAATAGAATTTTTATTTCAAGTATCGTTTATTTTACTGATTTAAATTTTTAATTTTTAATTTTTACAGTTAAAAAATTTAAAAAAATATCATATGTAATTTTTTTTACTATAATTAAAAATTTTAAAAAATATTACATTTTAATTTAAATTAAAAATTAAAATCTATAAAAAGACGAGACCTCGATGTTTTCCTTGAAATCAAATTATTAAAAATTATTTGTCTAAAGCTATACGGCTGTTCACGCTCTCTTTCAGTGGGACCCATGCTGCCCGGACTCCAGTTCCAATTGGCAACTTGTTGTACCCGGATTTCTATTAAAAAAAAAAATCTACACGTTATACCCGGCACTTCCTGACAACATGTTTAGACGAGACGTAAAGACAGAATAATTTTATCAAAAAAACGTAGTAGTGGCTGATGTGTAGGAACATATTAAGGCGTACTAAAGACGTTGACATTTCCTAAATATAGAATGAGACATATAATTAAGGACGGGAGAGGCACTTAGGTGCAACAGCCCCAATTTGGTGGGGACATTTAACATACGTTCAATTAACCGATTTAAATTCAAATTTTAAATTTTATTATAATAAAATTTTTTAAAAATAATCATATTTAACTTTTTTATTACAGTAAAAAATTTTCACATAAAATTATATGTTAACTTAAATTAAAAACTCAAATTAACAAACTAAACAGATTTTTAATAAATCATAAAAAAGTTTTTTTGTTCTTTAGTTTATGTCTACGTTCTTTTTTTTCATCTTTGAAAAAAAAATAAAAGAAAATTAATAACGAGAATGAATTCCCGCCGTCCAAGACTTATAATTAAATGAGAATGATTAGCTTGAGATTAATATTTAGAAAGAATCATTAGTGTTTTTTCTTTTAACTGTAAAAAATCCTTAGTTTTACATGTAGCAAAAAATGAAATAAAAATATTTACAGTGCGAAAAAAAATCCAACAGCAAGACTATTTTAAATTGCCAGACATATACAACTCGAGTTATGTCTAATTTAGAATCATAGCTCTTAATTCTGTTACAATATTTTTCTCACAAAAAATTTAAATTTCAAAAATCAGAATTATGAACTATAGTTATGAACCCATGAACCAAACATCAACCAACAAATTTGAAAATATGAAAATACCAACCGTGAAAAACTCCCAAATAAATAAAACAGAAACAAAAATAGAAGCTAAAAGCCAATTTTGATCAACTTCTCGGTTTTAGCTTTTTTTTTTTAAATATATATATATATATTAATGTTGTTTTATCAAAACTCACACTAAAAAACATGGGAATACCCCACCACGAAGCTTTTTTAAACAAATAAAATAGAAACAAGAATAGAGGCTAAAAGCCAAAAATCTAATTTCTCCAAATTACTTTAAAAAAAAAAAAAGACCACCTGCATAACACCTGTGTAAACTGCTTAATTAAGATGATGAGAATAACGCTACTACCAATTGAGCACTGAAAGCGATCGATGACGGGTAGAGGAGCTCTCGCTTGTAGAACTTGCTACAAGTGGACGAAGGGAAAACACATTTCTTGATGAGAAACAAGGTGAAAACTGAAGAGAATAATTCTGAAGGCCATTAATGCTAAAACTTAAAAAAGGATGGTCACTCCTTGGCAATAAAGGTCCCGGTTGTTGACTTTGAATGCTGCCAGGCCTAGGGTCCCATCAAGCAAAAGAAACTCTGATTTGTCATCCATCCAACAATAATATTTTTCCCTGATGTTGATTAGATGGTGCATCAAATACACTGATGACATGATTCCAAAATGTGTTCGAAGCCTTCTTTCTACCTAGGGAACTACAGCACCAAAGCTTTTACTTCAGAATCCTAGCACAAATGAGTAGCAACTAATCGAAGCCCACAGTTTACTGGCAAACCCGGACCACAGTTTATGACTGAATTTTGATTTCGAGGATTTGGAAATTAGTAGAGTGTAATTCAGGTTCACGGGCGGAGGTTGGAGAAGAACTGACGTTTGATTCAGACTGGAAGCTATTTAGGATGTTGGTCCTCAAGAAATTCATTTACTACATAATTTCTCAAGTGCACATATTCAAATATGCATGTATACATATAAATGCATGTATATGTATATGAATAATTTTATAGTGCACCAGTGGTGCTCACTAATAAACTGTAAGTCTCACATTATGGAGTTCATGAGTGGGACCATTTTCTATCAATGATGGTGCCCCAAGCATTTTTCTACACACACAACACTAGTTTATTTAGCACGTTAAAGAGATCGATCTTGAAATGTGGCATAAATTAAAAAAAAAAAAAAAAAAAAAGGAAGAAAAGAAAAGAAAGAAGAAGAAGAAAAGAGAAAAGGGCTACTAAATCACAATTATAAAGTGCATAAAAGGAAGAGAGAGAAGGCAAAGGAACCAGATTGATCTTCTCATTTAATCTAGTCGACTTTACCAGACAAAACTGAGCTCTTGGGCAAGTGACAATAAGAAAGAACACGGGGCCTTAAAAAATGAATAACCGCAGTGCAGGTCTCAGTATATGGATCCGGATCAAGAGCATTGTATATATTCAGAATGACGTTAATAAAAAATCTGTCGTACAGAAGTGAAAGACGAATCTATAAATGACAAAAAAAGAAAAATTCTCGTCCAATGCCAGTAAGGTTTCTAACCTGGCCTGGCGGTGGCTCGGTTTGGTCTGTTATGATGTCGCTCTTTCTTATACCTTGATTGGTCTGGATCAAACCCACCTTCCTCTGCTCCATAGACAGCCCAAGATGGTGTGGCAGCCATGTAATCCTTACTATCGAAAGCTTTTCCAGATGCGACCTGCATTATCCATATTTCATAAGTAGGAAATCATTAAACAATATAAGCATAAAAGAACCGAGAAAAAAAAATCATTGCTGCAACTAACCAGGTCATGGAACTTTTCATATTCTATCCACGTGAACCATTGACCATTAATCTTAAACTTCTCAGTTTTTGCTAAGAGGACGCAACATGAGTGTACGTGTTCACATGCAACCTCATACTCCCCTTGGCTTTTTAAGGCCAAGGCCTCCGAGAAAGCTTTAACCTCGGAATGCCAAGGCACATTCTCCATTGTCAACTTTGATGTAGCAGATCTGCAGGGATTGCCATGATTAGAGATGATTTAAAAAGAAAAAAAGTAAAAATAATGAAAAAAAAAATTGGCCCAGCACCAAATTTCACCAAACAAAAAAGTAAGAACTTACGATCCGCAATATGTAACGCCTTTGATTTCAATGAAATCAGGTTTGCCGATGCTAAAGAGGTTAAAATACGCATCCACATCCTCTGTATTCCACCCTTTCACTAAAGTCAAGCGGTAAACAGTACGCTGCTGTTTATCTCGAAGAGCTTTCAGAGAATCCTGGGAGTAAAATATCACGCATGAAAGTAACAACTGAGTTGCTAAATCATATTAATTCAAATGATGAAAAACAAAAATGGGTAAATATTATATCAACTACTTGGGGTTTTTTCCTAGACAGTCTATTTTGTTAATTATGTAGCTTTTTTCTGCAGAGCAGGTTCAACACTGGTCCAGATCAGATTGATTTTACAATTAGCAAGCAGCTTATGGCTTTATTACTTTTTATCCCCAGCCACGAGAATGGATGCTATAATTCAGATAGGAAAAATGCTTGAAAGTTGAAATGGATCATTTAGACCATGCAACAAGGCATTATGATTTTGCATCTCAGAAATTAGATCCCAAAAGGGCAATTCTTCCATGAAATTCAGGAACTATTAGTTGAACCTTGAATTTAGAGAAGTAACCTCGAAACTGAATATAGGTAACTAGAACTTCCTCTATGTATATATCTATCTATTTTTCTCCATGAGATAATTTTTCACATTCCTTTGCCTATTTAACTTTCTATATAAGAGTAAGACGAAAAACCTACCTCAATATCATGAACAAAGGAGGGGAAAAGGTGCTTACAAGGAATCTCTCCCAGAAGTCCCCAAAAAGTGGTCTATCAATTGCCTTCAAACTATCCTTTGTTGCAGCATCAACACTTACATATAACTGCACGGTCCAGCCGAAGTTTACCATTAAAAAATTAAAAAAGAAAAAAAGGATACAACACGTAAGAAATGTGTTTTAAGAAATAGAAAGAATAACAGTAGCATGTGAACCTGGGTTATAGGCTTCAGCATCTTAATCTTTTCAGGAAACTGAGCATTTGTTACTAGAAAAGTTGAAATCCGCCTCCGGTGCAGCTCATCAACAAGTGTATTAATCTCGGGATACATAATGGGTTCACCCACAAGTGATAAGGCACAATGCCTGGGAGAGAGACCTTCTGTTAATCGTTCCAGTGTAACACCTGCACAAGAAGATCTCTATAGGGATCACTTAAATATCAGCAGACATTTCATTTAGGAAATATTATAAGTCCTCAACTCAAGAAATATCCATGGTAAATAAGCTGTGAAGACTAAAGTAGATCCATAATTGCAATGCTTTCTTTAATTTAATTGGGAAACGTGTCGCTTGTAAATCACAAAAAACTTCTGAACAGATAGCTTGCTAGATTAGACATATTTTGGATAGCTGGCTTGAAACTTCTGAGGAATGAACAAGTGTGTAGCTCAAATAGAAAAAAAAAAAAAAGCAAGCATTGTAGAGGGATTTGTTATAATTTTTGGGTAGAACTCATTCCAAAAACTAGCTTGTACTAAGGAGAGGGTGCCCAAGTGGTTATAAACTCACATGCTAAGCCCATACTTTAGCAATGTAGGACTCAACCAGGATCCTAAATACCACCACGCTTCTGACACCGACGTCCACAGCAGCCCACTCTGGATGGCCCACTCTGGCCTTTCCAGGTCACCCCTTCCGAAATGTGAGCCTGAGGTAAGACATGCTCTGATACCAATTGTTATAACCCTTGGGTAGAACTCATCCCAAAAACTAACTTATAGGGAGAGGGTACCCAAATAGTTATAATCCACATGCTAAGTTCATACTTTAACAATATAGAACTCAGCCATCCTAACAGGATTTTATCTAGTTTATTTATCATTATGCTATACATCATACATGCCAGTCCATATAACTCGTATTAAAACTTCAAAGTACCCGGAACTCCTTTCATCTGCTTAATCATCTTTGTGTGCTGGTCAATAGCAGAATTCACAATCTCTAACGGATCATCCATCTTCCACTGCCAACTCTTTCCAACAGGATTCGTGTGATGTCTCCAACAGAAGACACATTTATTCGCACACGCTAAACTAGGAGTCGCCTCCATGCACCTGTTTCATCACATTACCACTTATCAACTAAAGTCCACTAAATCAAATAAAAAAGTGGATAACTCATAACATAGTAACATACCCACACAAAAAAAAAAAAAAAAAAGCCCTGAAAATTCATTAACCAAAAACTTAGCTAATCACAAGCCTCTGATGAAAATTACCTATGACTCTCTATACCATAAAATGAATGTTTGTAGCAACCCCCTCTGCCTCTAAGTTGTGACTTTGTCCATCTACAGACTTTGACACCACTATGTGAACCGATGATCTTATATCCCTGCACATTTAAGGTCATTGCAAAATAGCCAATCAGTATATCAAAATAAGATTCTATGTAGAAAGTGATTCCTGCAAAAGGATAAATAAACAACACCTGTTTCTCTAGACTCGCCCTAATTACTGGAGTAACCATATCTTTTTTCCCATTCGAAGTCCCATTAGTTTGAACCACTACCGGTGATCTCCTCGAAGGTCCTTTGCCAGCAATATCCTCAAGATCAACAATTTCCGACTCTACGCTGTACTCCTCATCCGTCTCATAATCACTCTCTGCATCACTCTCAGCACCAACTCCATTACTCAAAGCTCCACCATTTTCCACCACATCGTCATTCAAAACCTTCACCATTTTCGCGCTCCAAGCGTCGAACGCCTCCTCCAGATCGCCGCCGTCGACATCCCCTTCCCAAACCGGCAACATCTCCGCCGCGCCCAGCCCCCTCATCCGCTTCGACAAGTCCCTCGCCACCACATTGTACGTCGCGCCGTAAGCTCGGCTCCCGACGCCGAAAACTGCGAACTTGCATTGCGATAACAACAGCGATCCGACCCTGAAGTCTTCGACGCTCTCGGCGAGCCAATTGGCGAAGAACCTCCCGCTCGGAGGCGCTTTTCCGTCCTCCCACGTCGAAGCGACGATCAGAACTTGGGTTTCCTTGGGGAGGTCCTCGGGCTCGTAAGCCTTGGCGTCGACAAGGTCAAACGCAAGGTCGTTGGAGTTCAGAAGATCGAGAAGACGACGGGCTAGGGTTTTGGAAGTCCCTGTTTCGGAGATGAAGAGGAGCTTGCCTCTGCGAAAGCAAGAGGAAGATTTAGAGTTAGGGTTAGGGTTTAGGGAAATTCTGAGGCTTCTGAGGCGATGGAATTTGTAGAAGCAGTAGAAAGTGGTGGCGGAGAGGAGGGCGAGAAGAGTGAGACGAGCTGGGACAGAGGAAATGCACATGGCGGGCAATAATTTCTCTGGTTTTGCCATTTTAGAGAAGTCAGAGAGAGTTCTGTGACTATGGGTGAAAGGAAGACGAAGATTGAGGTCCCTACTTTTCGTTGATTTCACTTTAGAATTTAAGGCTTCGTTCACTTCACTGATTCGAGTTTTCAATTTTAAATTTTTACAGTAAAATATAATTTCTCTGGTTTTGCCATTTTAGAGAAGTCAGAGAGAGTTCTGTGACCATGGGTGAAAGGAAGACGAAGATTGAGGTCCCTACTTTTCGTTGATTTCACTTTAGAATTTAAGGCTTCGTTCAGTTCACTGATTTGAGTTTTCAATTTTAAATTTTTACAGTAAAATTTTTTTAGAAAATATCATGTTTAATTTTTTCTACTATAATAAAAAGTTCTCAACAAATGTCACATCTTAACTCAAATTAAAAACTCAAATCTGTAAAGTGAACGAGACTTAAGTTTTATTATAATAAAAAATTCAGAAATAGTAGAACATAGACCAATATGAAAAGTTTAAGAAAGTATATAGGTCAATTTTTAGTTATACAAATTAATAGGCCATAACTTGTTAAGTTATGGTTCATAACCAAATAAGTTATGGATAAACTTGTCAAGTTATGGTTTATAGCCAGATAAGTTATTGATAAAAATCGTAAATTATGGACAATAACTTGTCAAGTTATGGTTCATAACCAGACAAGTTATGGACAAAAACAGTAATTTAACCTATTTATTAACTTATGTAAACTATTGACCTATTAATTTTAATTCATCTCAAATCTTGACATATTTTCTTCTTTCTCCTTAAAAAATTTTTAAAAATAATTACATTTAATTTTTTTATTACAATAAAAATTTTTTATATAACATCATATTTTAGCTCAAATTAAAATTTTAAATTAACCAACCGTAAGGGTTCGTATCCCCGAAAGCCGAAAGAGAAACTGCTGGGAGCTCTGAAGCCTTACGAGAGGAACGAAGGAGGAGATGACGGTTTTCGAATTGGAGCGAATAGATGCTGGGCTAAAACGCCCAATTTGTTCGTTTGGAAATTTGGGCTCCACAAAAATGGCCCAGATTAGAGCCCGGAACACGGATATACCACTTGTAAAGGAGAAAATTTGTAAACTCCAAAATTTTTATTTTTTACTCTTAATTAATATTATTTCTTTAAGTAATATAGATCCATGTACTATAGAAATACTCTTTCTTTAAGTAATATAGATCCATGCACTCTAGGTATTTAGTATGTAGGCATGTCTATGGTAGTGGACCTCTTTTTTCACTACCTGTAGGATGTGATCCAAAAGCTCAAATTCGATCTCAGTGAGGATCTATGTAATCGAACTCCACCACCTTCGGCAACGGTGTTGCATGTGGTGGCGACAACGAGTAGAGGTGAATATGACGGCAAAGTTTAGACCTATCCATCTAATTCGACTCTTTTGAGTTTAATGGTGGGGTCAATTTTGACCAATTTGTCCACTTAAGTAGCATATTGGACTTGAGGTTTTTGGGAAAAATCGATGACTTGGATCTCAATTTTTTAGTGGTGGAACCTCAAAATTGATCGAGGGTTTTGTTTCCCATGATCCTGTGAACATTTTTCTAGCAACGACACATCATATAGTCGTCAGAAATGACGGGCTCATTCTCACACACAGCGGTTGATTTACGTAGCTCCGGTGATGGTGTTCTAGCGAGAATCGATAGGTGATCTTAGATGGATTTTGTTCGTCCCGTTGTTGTGAGCCTATAGAGACTGAAATCACATCGATCGGAGGTTAGACGACGAAGTTACAATGATTTGAAATTTGATTGTTTTACGGATTTTCACTGGCGATTGCAGCGGTTTTCCAACCAAGGTGGATGTTGCACAACACGTCAACAACTCAGCTCCTCAAGATCTTTCTGATAGTATCGGTGGTGTCAAAAACTGACATCAAACTATGTCGAGGATGGCGACTAGAGACAGAGAAGAAGAGGCTTTTTTAAGAGTGAGATTCAAGTTGTCGGTTTCTTTTTTTTTTAAGTTAAATTAGATATTGTAATCCCTATTTAATTTTCTATTTGATCAATCATTTTGAGCCGTTCATTTTTAATCTAAGGGTGTGAAAAAATTCACCCTACCATAGACTTGCCCTTACTCTTTTTTATGTGGGCTATTAATTATTTTTATGACTGGTTTTAAAGATAGTTAATTTAAAAATTGTAATATCATTAAGGTTATTTTTCATGTACAAATATCACACGTTCTATATGTATATAACAAAAATTAAAATCGTTATAATGATTATTAAACCGTTATGTAGTATAAAATAATACATTATATAATACTAATTCGTGAAAAGAAGATTTCAAATCATTATCAGAATTCCTTATCCCAAAAATATTTTTTTTTTAACAAACGATACTTTCGGCTAAGATTTATAGACTAACTCCACAGAGCAATATAAGAGGATTATTATCACCGGTGTTTTATTTTCAGTTGTTCTTTGAATTTTAAAAATACTTATTTTTCTTTTAAATTTTAAATTGTTCATACTTAACTCTTTTAATTGGAATTTCTGTTAAAAATAACTAGAAAAAAAGATAGTAATGCAGGCACATTATTTTTCTACAAAAACAAACAAATAAAAACTACATAACACTTAATCTCTTTTTTTCCTATCTGATTTTAATAGAAATTATAATAAAAAGACTTCAATAAGACTAATCTAAAATTTATAAAATAAAATGAGAATTTTTAAAATTTAAAAGACAAATTAAAAATGAGCTTATAATTTAGAAAACACCAATAAAAGTTGTGCTAGACTTCACGATTTTTCATAACTCGAAGAATCACGAATGCCTGCACTCAGGTCGACATTGGAGTTTTCAAAACCACATTTGCATACATCGCAGCGCGGGTCCCTTTTTTATTTTAATGTAAAGTCCACATTTCTTTATTACGTTAAGTAATTATACTTCGTTGCCAATGTTAAGTCCACATTTCTACAGTAGCCTTTGTAAATGGAAAAGCTTTTACCAAGTTTTTTTCCAAAGCAAATGAGCCTAAGTCAATGAATTTGTCATCTGACATGTTCGAACTCTTTTTTTATTTTTATTTTTTTGCGGAATATGTTCAAAGTCTTGCACACTCACTTCTTTGTCATTAGTGTCTTCTTCTTCAAAAGGCATATATTATCGACATCGTCTACTCATATTTATTTTCGTATCATCTTTTGAAAATTTAGTATAAATACTAAGAGATTAATGGTAGCAAATTTCTTTAAAGCATAGCTGAAAAAAGAAAAAAAAAATTGTGAAAACAAGGGGAAAAAAATCTAAACATGTTATCTAAAATAAAAGGAAAAAAATAAAAATTACTGTAAGTTTGGAGCTTTTTTTGTCAAATTATGGTGAACAAGGGGTTGGAAAGAAAAAGACGATTTGGAGCATACGAATGAGATTGGAGTAAAAAGAAGAGGGAAAGTCATGAGAATGAGGGGAAAAAGAAAATAAATTGGAGGGAAACCATAAGTTAGAGAGAAACAATTGTATAGTCTCCTTTTTTAACCACGTGGAATACTTTTATAAGAAAGTAACAAGAATTTTGACAAAAAAAAAATCTGCACCTTTCGTGATATTCGTGAAGGGAAACTTTCGTGAAGACAGTCATTTCTCTTTGAGTAAATTATGGAATTAGCTGAACAACTTCAATCAATATCGATCCCTTTTATACGAAAAATGACGTTAAAATATACTAAAAAAATAAAATAAAAGAGATAGGACCGGTAATTTCAGATGCGACACGATAAAACGATACGAAAATATTATGAGATAAATAAATTTAGACCACACGATTATTAATTATGTCGTTAAAAGACTTGACATGAATAACACGAAAATAAATTGACTGGATTCGTGCCAACCCGTTTAACACGCTTAACCCGTTTAGTTATACGGACCGTTAACGGGCCAACACGACACGACACGGCCCGCCCGTTTATAACCCACATACAAAAATAAACAATTTATAAAAAATTAAAAAAGACATTCAACCTTATGACATTTATAAAAAAAAAAACATCAATGAATAGGTTAAAACAACTGAAAACTAATTTTGGAGCGTAATTGGACATTCAACCTCAAAAAAAATATTTTTTTATATTTATTTTATGTTTTATGCACTTAACATTCAAATGTTTAGTTATGTTTTCAAACTTATTTAGATGTACTTAATTATGTTTTCAAACTTTTTTGAATGTTTGATAATTGGTCATGTTTTGAAACACACACACACACACATATATATATATATATATGATAATCTAGTAATATCATATATATATAATGTTTTGAAACACACACACACACACATATATATATATATGATAATCTAGTAATATCATATATATATATGTGTGTGTGTGTGTGTGTTTTTGATATTTAGATATTTTTATGTGTTGGCTATTATAGAGAAATAGAGGATTTATACTTTTCTTATTATACGTCAAATTTTAACTATAAGTGATATTGAGTAGTCAATTAATATTAATTTTGAATACAATATAAAATTATACAATTTTTGCTAATTAGGTCATAAACGCGTTTTTTTCGTGTCAACCCGTCACGGCCTGTTTAATAATCGTGTTCGCATATCGTGTCATGTTAACCATGTTATTAACATTTCGTATTTGTATTTATGTTTCTGACATGTTTATTAATCGTGTTGTGTTCGTATTTATTATAATCGTATATGCTATAATCATATCAGTCTGAACAAGACACGCAAACACAAATGTCAGCCTAATCATTTCATGACATGAGACTTAGAAACATCCTATCTCTCACTTTACATCCACCAGTGCCTAAAAGAATAAATCACCAAAAACAAAAGGAAAAAATCTTAATCATATCCCATCAGTCCCTCTGTTTCCTATCAAAAAGGGGAAAAAAAAAAAAAAAACAACAATGCCCCTGTTGGCTGTTAACGATCACAAATACAATAATGGAGAGCGGCATATCTTCACTTTCTAGTTTTTTTTTTGTTTTGTTTTGTTTTTGTTTTTGTTTTTTTGTTTTTTGCATTTGAGCTTCACCCTAGTAATGAGAGACATGAATGTTTGTTAAATTAGTAGTCACACCACCGTCGGAGCAGAAACATTTCTTTTGTTCAAGTCAAGGCCGCCACATGTTTTTTTGTGCGCAAATGATGCCTTCTTTATCCTGGGCATAAGTCAATCGTATGTCCCAGTTCAAACTTTTCAAAATCCCTTCTAAAGGACCCAATATCTCAACTTTATCACGTATAATTGTCCATCCTCCTGGCCTCAACATGCGATCCATCTCAACAACAATCCACACTGGCTGGTTGCACCTGCAAAAGTAGTTTTCAATGTTTATGAGATCACATATCCAAGGAACTCCAACCGCCACTAATTTAGGATTTAGGAAAAGGTTTTCCAACAACCAAAAAGGGAATCTTGTCAAATAACATGTTAAATTCATACAAGCCAAACTTCAAAAGTAATGCCATATTCTGCTGGAACACAGATTTGCGCAAAAGAAGAGAAAAGAAGGTCAATCTATACCGATTCTTTAGCCGTGAAAACAGATGATCAGCATGCAGAAGATCATACGATCTCGGATATGTGCTAAAAGGTTCACACCAGTCATGGTAAGTTCCAACAAGTCCGCGTTCGAAAATGATGGGAAGTGTGTCTGGTGCATGGACAGGTACCACATTCATCACCCATACATTCTGTTTTGCAAGGGCTGCAGCAAATCTGTACAAGGACCATCACCACTTCATTTCACGATCAATTTTTTGAAGGTATAAGGCATGAAATAAAATAAGGGGAGAACTAAGAATAATGCTAAGAATCCCAACTTTTTAATACTAACTTACATGACATGTGAGTTATCATTCTTTTATTTGCAGGTGTTTAAAAAGTTGACATGTCAATTAATATTAAAAGATTTCATCTACCACAACCACGTAAGTTAATACCAAAAAGGTGAGATTCCTAGCACTATTCACGTAATTCTTTGCCTGGAGAAAAAAGGTGCACATCCTTCAGCATGAGTTTGTTAGGATCCTAGCTCAGAAAAATCAGCCAAACACCAATTCCACACTCACACACACCAGAAACAACAAGAAAATGAGAATAATTAGAGGGAATTTTATTAATCTAATCAGCCAAGAACATCAAATTACACTGAAATGTAAAGGATAGAACGGAGAATTCGAGTACTCCGGGAACTCATAATTTAGTGGTATTCGAGAGACCACCGCTCTCCTTAATCTCAGTTTCTCACTCCAAATCACAACATACCTCTAGTGAGCTACTAAGCCCTTTATTTATACTAATTCCTACTAACTAAACCAGCTCACTAACCAAACAAGTTCCAAAGTCATTAACGGATTCTAACATTACCTCCGCCCCAAAGAAACACCTTGTCCTCAAGCTGTTAAGTAATCGTAGCCGTGTGTCTCCACTTCCTTCCAATGCCTATCACGCCAATTCCATTCAACCCCCCTTCTGCCACCCCGCTCTTTGTCCGACCCCAATTAGACCGAAATAAGAAGACCCAGTCCAAATGTCACTGGAATTGTCCTTAATCGCGTTAGAAGTGTGCAACCCAGCCTTAACGGCATCGGAACCAACCCAAATCACGCCGGATTTGAGAAACCCAGCCCATGGCTCGCCAGAATATGCCCTAATCGCACCAAAATCACGAAGCCCAGCCCTAATTGCGCGGAAATCAGCCCCAATCACGCTGGAATTCCAAGACCCAATTCTAATTACTCCAAAATCATCCCTCATGACACTTGGATTCCAAGTCCCAGCCCTCCCATCGAGAGACCCAGCCCCCAAATCGCCAGAATTGATCTTCATCGCGTCGGAATTGCAAATCCCAGCCTTCATGGCGTCAGAACTAGCCCCAAGTACACCGGAATCAACCCCTTTCACGCCGGAATCGTGAGGCACTATCCAAACAGCAGCCAAATCGTTGAGCCCAGACTCCGTCGCGCTGGGATCTGTCTTCGTAGCACCGGAATCAGCCCCTTTCACGCCGAAATCGCGAGGCCCGATCCAAATTAGTCTGGAATCAGCCCCAACCGCAACCGAAACAGGGATGGGTTCTCTGTTCCGAGGGTACCCATGCCGTCCCAGCCCCGGAGCAAGCCTCTCCTCCTCTAACTCCGGCTCGCATTCCGATTCCCATCGCCAAACCAGCTCCGCCGCCCTCTCCCGACGGTCGCGACCTCCGTCCGCCCTCCTCCCGTCGTCGAACAACCCTTCACGCTGTAGATCTGGACCACCCAGCCCCAGATCGCGACGAATCTCGCGCTCCTCCATAAGACCAACGTCTCCCCGGCGTCGGAACTCCCTCTCGCGGCCTCGATCTTCGTGAATCGGCGCTTCCCGGTGAAGATCCGCCAGATTTGGCACCTCTACTCCGCCTGGGTCGACGCGATTTGGGCTCTCCACGCCCCGAGGCGCGCGATCTCGCCTCTCCCCGTCTCGTCATTCGCCGTCGCGACCCAACTCGGCCTTCCCGGCCATCGGTCGCCCCGCCAGCAGTGCCTCCATCCTCCGCAGCACCGCCTGCACGTCTTCCATCTGAGTCCGAACCTTCCCCACCTGGTCCCGGAGCCCCCCGATACTCCCTCCAGAAACCTTGAGATTACCTCTCAGAATAGCCTTAAGTTTCTCTCTTAACTCAAAAAGCTCCATGGATTGTAGATGCTCTGATACCATTGTTAGGATCTTAGCTCAGAAAATCAGCCAAACACCAATACCACACTCACACACACCAGAAACAGCAAGAAAATGAGAATAATTAGAGGAAGTTTTATTAATCTAATCAGCCAAGAACACCAAATTACACTGAAATGTAAAGGATAGAACGGAGAATTTGAGTACTCCGAGAACTCCTAATTTAGTGGTATTCGAGAGACCACCGCTCTCCCTAATCTCAGGGCCCGTTTAGTTCGCTGATTCGAGTTTTTAATTCGAGTTGAGATGTGATTTTATGTGAGAACTTTTTACTGTAGCAAAAAAGTTAGATGTGATTGTTTGTGAGAGCTTTTTACTGTAGCAAAACTCGAATTCTAAACTCGAATCAGCGAAATGAACGGGGCCTCAGTTTCTCAAAACTCTCCAAATCACAACATACTTCTAGTAAGCTACTAAGCCCTTTATTTATACTAATTCCTACTAATTATACCAGCCCACTAACCAAACAAGTTCCCAAGTCATTAACGGATCCTAACAGAGTTCCATATACTGACTGAGTCATGATTTTCAAATGATTATTGTGCATTTCAAAGGCAATATGACATACCCTCCATAGATGGCTTTCATGTCCATTACATTTCTGATGTTCGCCCAGTCAATTCCCAATCCAGTGAGATATGACTTTTCAATAATAGAAGACCAGTGCTTGGAGTCTGCAACCAGTTTGTCTTTATCATCCAACCAGTCAGGAACAGTGTCGAGCCTCTTGGGCCATTCCTCCGGCCACTCTGTTCCATGTTGCTCAATAGCAGATGGAATTGGGTGTAAGCAAGTCTTCATTGGAACATACCTGTTCAGTGAATTTTGCAATCACCACATGAGAAGGACAACATGAAAATATACGAGATAGGTTTGTGGAAAGAATTGCCTATGGGATCCAGTATCGGTTAAGGAGAAAAGGCCAGATAAGTAGCTGAAAATTAGTTGTACGGGATTTTTCATCTAGACCAGCAAGAGTACGGGCTCCTATTTTGCTACACGAGATAATATTTTTTCCTTCACTTCTACCACAGGCAATACTAATTGATGGTGCAAGACTATCGTGCATTTATTTATTTATTTTTTTCTAAATCTATAAATGATTTTCTTTTCTTGAACAGAATTGAAAAAAAAAAAAAGTAGTCAGTCTTCTGTTAATGGTGAACATAACTTATATAATTTCAACGATTGACGACATCAGAGATTTCAAAGCAAGTTCCATCAGTACTCACCAGGCTGCATCTGGATTTTCATTTTCCTTGCACAAAGGTGGATTTTTCCTTCTCCTCAATCCGTATATATCATTCGACTCAGGCTTTTGGTAAATTTTAACGCCCACTTCACTAAAGTCATCAGTTTTATGAGCCAGAATATTCCAACAGATAGATGCGGTCAATGTGGTCATGGCTGAAAAGAATGAAACACTATGGTAAATTAATTCACTATGGAGCATAATTATATAGTATTTGTTAGACAAGTGTTTAGGATGGCTGCCACTTTTTCAGAAGTGGTTAGATGAGTTGCCACGTTGATGAAGCCTTTTTTATTTATCTTGAATCATTCAAAATAGTCGTACCTAGTTTTTAGGAAGTTGCTGTTTTTCTGTTATGCATGTTTGTTATCATGGCACAAGTTAAGGACCATGATTTTAGTTGGTTGTTGTTCATCAAGTTATAAATTGTAATGTTTCTGACGTTAATGTATTATTCAGTTTTTGCTTCAATATACGTGGCTCTCAATTAGTTTTACACTGCAGTAACATATCTTAAACACATGAAAGCTTTGTTTTGTTTCTTTTCTTTTTCTAAAATAACAACAGTATTTAAAAAAGAAAAGAGATCTACTTAGAACTATTATATAGCGTCTCAAAGCGAAAATGGTCTATACTCCCATCTTGTAATTAAGAGTTCTAGATAAACCTGAAGAGAAAAGCGAAGTTTGCAATGCTTAGAAAGCTACACATGACCTGACTATGAGTAAAATCCAAAGAATCCGGTTGATTCACACAAATGAGTCGTACGCTAGGCCTAGGAATAATGGAGATGAACAAGCTCACTAATTTAGGATATTTAAGGAACATAAAGGGAAAACCTTCTTCATCTTCAATGTTGTCATGTTTGGTTGAGAGGATAAAGTATCCGCCTGGCCTTAGAATCCTGTTCATCTCTAGAAGATGTTTTCCGCCTGTAAATGAGAGGATTTGAAAGAGTAAATAAGATGTAAATACAGAGAGGAATTCTAAAGAAAAACAAAAACACAAAGTTAAGTAGATGGCAAACCATTTGAATGCCATTTTATGCTGCATTCACCGCAATGAATCGCATCAAAAACAGCACTTGGAAAAGGAAGCCTTCGACCTCCAAAAGGGCTAACTATAGTTGGGAAACCACGCTCTAGGGCAACTTGAGCTAGGTCAACGAGGTCATCTTTCAAGCCCAATGACAATGTCAATACCTCCTTGTCAAGTAACGAAGCTCCAAAACTTGAATCTGTACATCCAATGTCCAGTACCACACGAATATTCTTTCCCCATTCAATGTCTGGTACCGTCTATCACAAGTAAATTAAACTTAGAATGCTAAATATAACAAGATTCTGAATTCAAGTTTACCATTAAATAAGTTGCATTTGTAGATAAAATGTAGTGCAAACTTAAGGACTTAAACATCATTGCAATCGATAAGTAGTTGGTAAAAAATCAAAAGTTTCAGAATTCAGTTAAAGAACTAGAAATACAACAAGTTTGAACCTATTGTCTCATGAATAAAAGGGTGGGACAACAACAATGAAAGTTTGTACTTTTGGTGGAAAATATCAGTTGCGCACTTGGGTGTTCTAACAAAAGTATTTCCCAAGAACTACTCTTCAGAAATTAACAAATGGCAAATCCTAGAAAACATAGGCAATAGGGAAAGAAAAATCACCTCTTCAATGGACTCAAGATAGTGAAGAACTCCACCCTTGAATTCAGATTGATTTTGCGGGAAAGTAAGATATTCTCCAGACTTCATAATCCAACTATGCTTCTTAACAAATGCTGCAAGTTTTGGATGTGCCACATTCTTATATAATATCTGTAGAAAGCAACAAAGTACCAAAACATAACGCCATTAAACCTTACCTCTCCATATACAATAATTCACACACAAAAGGATAAGCATTTTTTTACCTTCACTTTGCTCTCCGGCCAGCGAATTGGAATTTCATAACCATCATGTGGAAGAGGCACAAGACACATCACCGGTGTTTTCGGGCAAGTCCGCTCCGTATGCCGATAACTTTGGAGCCTCAAAGAGCTGGTATCATAGTCAATACAAGGGATATAATTGTGTTTGCTCTTTGTGCTACATAGTTTCCAATTATACTTCATTTTCGGATCAAAAACCGGACCTTTTATCTTCTTTCTCTTCTTCCCTCTATTCGATTCACTGCCGTCACTTTCCAACTTCTTCTCTTCACTTTCCTCCTGATCCACTGCCTCAGCCAAAACATTTTCTCCTTCTGCCTCTTCACCTTCACCATCTAAAGCTTCTTCCTTGCCATCCACAACCAGTCCTTCTTTTTCCTTCTCTGAATCCTCTTCACCTTCAGATTCCACAGGCTTATTATCATTTCCCTCCTTAGGCTTCTTCTCCGGTAACTTCTTTTTATTCGCTACTACTCTTGTGTTCTTCTTCTCAGATTTATGCTCATTGATAGACTTTGAAACTGAAACAGACCCATTAACTCTTTTATCATCCTTTTCCAAATCAGACCCAGATTTCTTCTTACTCTTCTCATTTTCATGGGTTATTTGAGTTCCGAAATTGCTTATCCTCGAGTTTCCTGATATGGGTTCTGCTATGTCGTCGAAGCTCTCTCTCCGAGCGGTCACTGAAGTGGAAGAAGAAGAAGAAAAGAACGACCAAACGAATATAAAGCATAGACCCAAGATAGTTACCGCCGTCGTCTTTGCCCATAATCCGTACGGTCGTTTTGCTTGGCGGTTTAACCGAGCAATAGCCATCTCTCTATCTCTCTCTCTCTCCGACCCTTAATAAATGTTCTTCTGGACAACACAGCGTAAAACAAGGAAATATATATCTAAAACTAAACAAAAAGCCAGACTAGAAAGACTTTTGAGACTTTGAAAGAAAATCGTCAGATCTATGCGTATTTCAAAAAAGGCAATAGACTTAAAATATTAAAATTAGAGAGTTGATTCATATACGATAAAGTAAGCAAAAGCTATCAAACAACAGTTTTGAAGTGCCCCGATTACTCGGATAGCTAAACATAAGTATCAGATTGGTCTGTTGTTACTTATTATACCAGATTCAACTTCTTTTCTAATCAAATATGATTTACGTTGCAGAAAGCTCAGATTGGTTGAATTTCGTTTTCAGTAATAAGAAAAGAGTGAAGAATAAGGAAGTGAAAACAAAGATGTGTGGTATTTTAGAGAGAGACTATAAAAAACCTTTTACTTTAGCAAGAAATAAAAAAGAGACCAATAAAAAAGAACTCACGGATTCATAAACTCATTATAATAAAAAATTTTCATATAAAATTAAATTTTAACTTAAATTAAAATTAAAATTAACGAACTAAATGAATCTGAACGTAAGAATTTACGTATATAGTATTAAAGGAGAACTGTGTCGTTCGGAGGTGTGGGAATAGGACAGGAACTAACGAAGCACGTGGTTTCGGTTGTAAACGCGCTAACGACAGATAGAACTAGTTGCTTGTGTTAAAATGTCCAAGGTGGTCTATAACTCTATATATATTTGAAAAAGGAAAAGAAAAAAATGCATTTTCTCTTCCTTTTTTCGGGTCTGATAAGACAAAAAATAAAAATAATAATAATAAACAACGGTAATTTTTTATTTTTTAATTATAAAATTTATATTAAAAATTATCTGTTTTACATATTGTTAATACTATATCTAAGAAACTCAACTAGAAAAAATCCTTTTTACTTCTACTGATATGTAGACTTAAAATAAATAAATAAATAAATAAAAGCATGTTCTCTTGAATTAGCGACTTACTGGCTAGTCTCACCTAACTACTTTTTCCCACATTTGCATCTTGGGATAGGATTTTTGTTTTTTGTTTTTTTTTGTTTTTATTTAGAAATTGGAACAGCTTGGAACAGCCTCGTTTTTTAACTAATCAGTAGCATTTTTATCTGAAAGAGGCATCTAATCAGCAGCATTTAGATTTTTGCATATTTCCCTCATTTGCATGTTCTGTTTAGAATTTTTTTTATACTGAATAGTGTCTAAAACTAAATAAGAATAGTTTATAATATGGTACATAAAATACGCTCATATATATATATATATTATTTGATTCCAAACCATCAAATTCTCATAAAATTTATAATTATGCTTTTCTTTTTTACCACAATTTTTTTAGTACAATATGATATCAAAAAACTATGCAATATTTACTAAAAAAAAAAAACTATGCAATATCCGTAAAATTTTTTAATTGCCTTGTTACAAAATTTTGCTTGATATTATCCCACTACAATAATGACGTACACATTTTGAATTGTGTAAGGAACATGGCAGGAAAAAAAAACGCTTTTAAAAAAAAAAAAAATTTACTGACAAGACAATTTTTCCAAACCATTAAATATCTGAAACTTACACGCCGATAGGTTAAATTTTTTATATGTTAAATTTGTATAAAATTACGTAAAAATTAAGAAATATGTAGATTTAACGATTAAAAAAACATAACATACCAATATGCTAGGCGTATAAAAAAATCTCCTTAAATATCATTTTTTTTAATCTCATTTGATAGCCTAGCACAGAAATTCCTCAAAAAAGTGACAATAAGAACTTTGTAAAACTCTTCCACCAATTCTTCTTTTGTGCAAAACTTCCACAAATTCAACCAATTTCAACTGGAGAACTCAAGAAGAACTGTTATAAACTGTTATAAGTTCAAAGGATTACCTTTACATTCTTGACAAGTTCCCATGAGCACAATAAATTAATTTCCTCAACCCAAATGAGCTACACTCTATAGTTACTATTGGAAATTTGGAAGCCTCCTTTCATAGTTAAAGCGATTAATATAGAATGACGCTATTAGCTATTGATAATTCTGCCGACCGAGATAACAAGCAACTTTGTAGAGTGTTTTCGGCAATAAAACAGAGAAAGTTCTTTACACAAAAAAAAAAAAAAAACGACATTAAAACATAGAGCAACTCATTCCACATAATTACAGTACACTTGGGCTTAAGTCCAATATTTCAAGTCATTAATTTTGATAAATTCCTATCTGGCTCCTATCATTTTGATTTTGGTTTCATGTGAAAGGAACAGAAAATTACTAAATCTCACCGCTTTATTAACACGTAGTTTTCAGAAGCTTGATTGGTTAATAGTATGTGACCCCATTGTTGAGGTAGCAGTGGAGATTGAAAACGATGTCGTATGATCTAGACCAGCCACCCTACGATTTAGTCTCTGGAGTATGTTCAGTGGAATGTAAACCTGGAGTAAGCACTGCTGTAGGTGGGACCAGAGAGGTGGTCATGGATGAACCATTCTGGGGAGGCTTTTCCTGAGACGCGTGCATGTTGACTTTGATCCTGCATGTCCAAAAAAACTCTCATTTAGAAAGTCCACAAATGATCCAGTCCAATCCACCACCTAATGTTAGCCAATAAATAAAGGAAAGAAGCTGTTCTCTTCTAAGCAAAAATGCCTGATACACATAGGACAAATATGGATGCACTTGGTACAATATAGAACAAGCTGTGGTGAAATAGCTGAAAGTTTGAAAGAATGAATGTGTTTTCTTCTGATTTCGCCGAATAAGAAAAGCATTACAATATATAGACTCCTCTACAAATACAGAATAGGAAACTAACCAAAAATTAGTCAACCCAATTAGGAAACTATTAAGGCAATTTCATAGTCAACTGTTTCTTTGTTGTATATTACCTATTCTTGCGTTGTCAATATTCTATCTTTGTATAAATCTTGTATTTTACGAAATTAGTAATAGGATAATTATTCATTTCTTATTTTGATTCAATCATGTAAGATGTATATATTATACCTTGCTCACTCAATGAATGAATGTTAAGCCTTTTTCTCTCAATCCTAGTTTTCTCTCTAAATCTAAATGGTATCAGAGCCACCCTAACACTCTTTTTAGTATCAATCCTCTAGAGTCAACTTTCCTACAATAAGCTATACAAATCTGGTTACAGCTATACAAATCCGGTTATAATTACACAAATCAACACTCCCCCTCACTCTTTCGATTTCACTCTTTCTCTCTCTTCAGAAATGGCTGAATCCCAAGCAAATCCCATCACTGCAACTTCATTCGCCACCTCTTTCAACCATGATCGTCCAACCATTGTTAATCCTTTTGACAATAATTGCTCTCTTATCTCCATCAATACCAACACCCAAATTTCAATCAAACTTACCTCCTCTAAATACACATCATGGCGGTTCCAATTTCATGCCGTTCTCATAGGTTATGACCTCATGGGCTTCATTGATGGATCCAGACCGTGTCCATCACCAACCATCACTACAGCCAAAGGCGACAACCCCACTCCAAACCTCGACTATTCTCTCTGGGTCAGGCAAGATCAGTTAATTCTCAGCGCCATTGCCGGATCTATCTCTCCTAATTTGGTTCCTTTTATTGCATCTGCAAGAACATCTCGTGAAGCTTGGACTATTCCCGCCAACACCTATGCCAAACCGTCTCGAGGATGACTAACCCAACTAAAAGAAGATCTTCGTCTTCTCCACAAAGGCACACAGTCAATTGCCGACTACAAGCAATTTGGCAAGGTCACTGCAGATGAACTCGCCATGCTTAATGCTCTTGTTGACAACGAGGATTTCATATTACGAATCTTAGGCGGATTGGATGACGATTACAAAGATCTTTGCTCAGCCATGAGAATCCGTGAAAGCCCCATCACATTTGATGAGTTGCATGAAAAACTCATCAACTTTGAAGCACATCTCAAGTATGAAGCACGCAAGAACGCTAATCCTTCAAACATGCCTGCAACTGCCAACCCAGCACAAAAACCATCTCATAATCCACCCAAATACCCACCACAAAATCGCTCTTTCTACTCACCATCAATGAACAAAGCCCGTCCACCCTTTTATCCCCAAAACCGTCCTTTTTTACCTCCACCACACCAATCTACTCCTTTTGGTCAACAACCGCGTCCCTACCTAGGAAAGTGTCAACTTTGTCGTCAACAAGGCCATTCTGCCAAACGTTGTCCAATGTTTAAACATATTCCCTAGTCCCATAAATCCTCAACCGAATTTCACCAGCAATCCTTCCTACTCCCCTCAAGCCCACTATGCCGCTCCTCAAGCCTATCTCACTACTCCACCTGCACCATCAGAAACTAAATGGCTTCTTGACTCTAGTGCATCTCATCATGTTACAATAGATCTCCAGAACTTATCTCTCCACTCTGAGTATCCTGTTGCTGAGAACATCCATATTGGCGATGGCACTGGTTTGCCCATTACTCACACTGGCTCCACCATCCTACCATCTTCTTCCCAATCCTTTGTCTTGAAAAATGTTTTATGTGTTCCAACTATGAAAAAGAATCTCATCTTAGTTTCTCAATTTTGTACCAATAATAACGTTTCTGTTGAATTCTCACCATCTTCTTTTTCTGTGAAGGATCTTCGCACGGGGGCACCACTAATGCAAGGAGCGACTAGAGATGGTGTTTATGAATGGCCGCATTCATCATCAACAAATAAGCCCATGATTGCCTTTTCTTCAATAAAAGCTCCTATCGATCAATGGCATCATCACCTTGGTCAGCCGTCTTTTAATGTCTTGCGTCATTTGATTTCTAGTCAAACTTTACCTCTATCAAAAGACGTCTTGCGTCATTTGATTTCTAGTCAAACTTTACCTCTATCATCTTCGTCCGTTGTCTCCAAATCTTCTTGTAATTCATGTCATTGTAGCAAAACTCATAAATTACCATTCTCATTATCTTCACTTTCTAGCTCTCATCCTCTTGAATTATTATACTCCGATGTGTGGACCTCACCAGTTGTTTCTTATGATGGCTATAAGTATTATGTCATATTAGTCGATTATTTCACTCGTTACATTTGGCTCTATCACATGAAGAAAAGTCTGATGTTCATGCTATTTTTATCCGTTTTAAGATGTTAGTTGAAAAATATTTCAAACATCCCATCGTTACACTCTACATGGACAATGGTGGTGAATACATATCCTTAAAATCTTTTCTCGCAACTAATAGAATTTCTCACCTACCCACACCACCGCATACCCCGGAACACAATGGTTTTTCTAAACGTCGTCATCGCCACATAGTTAAAACTGGACTCACTCTACTTCATCATGCCCATTTACCTCTCATTTTTTGGCCACATGCATTTACTACTGCCACATACCTTATTAATCGCATGCCAAAAGTTGCTCTTTCCATGCAATCATCATATGAAAAATTATTTGGACATGCGCCAAATTATGGCAAACTAAGGGTCTTTGGTTGTCTTTGCTATCCGTGGCTACGGCCATATGGGTCCCACAAACTTGATTCACGATCACAGCCGTGTGTTTTCATTGGTTACTCGACAACTCAAAGTGCATATCAGTGTTATGATCCTCAATCAAAAAAAATATTTGTTTCCCGTCATGTCACTTTTGTCGAGTCAATTTTTCCTTTTTCTTCTCAACTCCTTGATCTTCCACGGCCATCAAATACTACGTTTCTGTCTACCCCAAATCAAGCTTCCATTCATACTCCTATTTTTCCTCACCAACTTCGACTCAATTCGGCAGCTTCCAATGACTTTCCAAACTTTACTTCTCTTCCCATAAATGGGCCCACTGCACCATCTCCTTCAAGTCAACGTAAGCCAACCATGTCCCCACCTATTACTTTCCAAAATTCTAATAACACTCTTCATTCTCCCCCATCTACGCCCACCCACTTCATCAATCATGAAAGTCAATCACCC
Source organism: Morus notabilis (assembly GCF_000414095.1). NCBI lineage: Eukaryota > Viridiplantae > Streptophyta > Magnoliopsida > Rosales > Moraceae > Morus > Morus notabilis. The sequence goes on along the minus strand of NW_010361024.1, from coordinate 1,923 downwards.
ATGTCAGACCAAGTTCCTCAACACACTTCCCATACTCCAATATTCCCTTCCCACTCATCACGGGCTTGCACATTAAATGGAGACGCAATCACTCATCAAGGTAAGTCCTCATGTGATTTTCCCTCTTCATCCAATTCGTTTTCATCACCTCATTTATTAGTCCATCCAAGCCAAACACCTACCATATTACCACCTCACAATAATCATCCCATGCAAACAAGAGCCAAAAATAACATCCACAAACCACTCACCAAATTAAGCCTCGCCACTTTCCATACACCACAATCCCATATGGAACCTATTTCCATCTCCCAAGCTTTAAAACATCCCGAATGGCGTGCGGCTATGTCTGAGGAATTTAATGCGCTTCTCCGCAATGGGACTTGGAATCTTGTTCCTCCGGACTTCTCTCAAAACTTGATCGGCTGCAAATGGGTTTTTGGTATAAAAAGAACTCCCGACGGGTCAATAGAGCGTTACAAAGCTCGTCTTGTTGTGAAAGGGTTTCACCAACGACCCGGTATTGACTTTCATGAGACATTTAACCCGGTAATTAAACCCACTACTATTCGACTCGTTCTCAGTCTTGCACTTTCCAAGGGCGGCCTCTAAAGCAGTTGGACGTAAATAATGCTTTCCTCCATAGCCACTTATCTGAAGATGTATATATGAGTCAACCGCCGGGCTTCCAAGATCAATCCAATCCTAATTATGTATGTCATCTTAAGAAAGCCCTCTATGGACTCAAACAGGCCCCACGAGCATGGTACCATGAACTACGACAATTCTTATTATATGTTGGGCTTTGTCAACTCCAAGTCCGATACATCTTTATTCATCTACACTCATATGCATCTAACAATGTATCTTTTAGTGTATGTGGATGATCTGATTCTTACAGGTAGTGATGAGTGCCTCCTCGGCAAATTCACACGTCAACTTGCTGCAAAATTTTCAATCAAAGATCTCGGCACACTCTCCTACTTTCTCGGCGTTGAAGTCATACCTTCCAAACACGGCATTCTCCTGTCTCAACACAAATATATTCATGATCTACTCGAGAAGACCAACATGGTGAACGTTCTGTATTCATGATGGTACCTCCTTAACAGATGCTACGAAATATCGCTCCATAGTCGGAGGTCTTCAATATTTATCTCTTACACGTCCTGATATTGCTTTCACTGTCAACAAATTGTCGCAATTCATGCATCGTCCGACAACCCAACATTGGGCCGCCGCCAAACGACTACTTCGCTATCTTCAAGGCACCATCCATCACGGTTTGTTTCTTCATAACCGTTCACCCTTGCTCCTACATGGTTTCTCAGATGCTGATTGGGCCGGCGACACTGATGACCGCACTTCCACAAGTGCTCATGTTGTGTACCTTGGTCACAATGCTATTTCATGGAGTTTGGAGAAACAACGAACGGTTGCTCGGTCCTCCACTGAGGCCGAGTATCGTGCGGTTGCCTCTATTACCGCTGAAATCACGTGGCTACAATCCCTGTTACATGAACTTGGAATCAAGCTGCCTACTATACTGACGGTTTACTGTGACAATATTGGTGCTACATATCTATGTGCAAATCCGGTCTTTCACTCTCGCATGAAGCACATTGCCATAGACTTTCACTTCGTTCGGGAAAAGGTGCAAAGCTGTGCTATCCGTGTTTCTCACGTCTCATCTGATGATCAATTAGCTGATGCCCTTACTAAACCACTCTCTCGTCAACGACTGGACACACTTCGAGTCAAGATTGGTGTCCTTCCCAGGGACACCATCTTGAGGGGGCATATTAAGGCAATTTCATAGTCAACTGTTTCTTTGTTGTATATTACCTATTGTTGCGTTGTCAATATTCTATCTTTGTATAAATCTTGTATTTTAGGAAATTAGTAATAGGATAATTATTCATT
>NW_010361023.1:0-11124 GCF_000414095.1 Morus notabilis | reverse complement strand
ATATATATATATATATCACAATTGAATATTCTCAAGTTGTCAAATAGATGCTTACGAGTTCATAGGCATACACAAATGCATGTCAATGGCCAAGTTAGAAAAATGACGTTGATAGTCAACTTTTCTAGAAGTCCTACTTGGCAAACAAAATTATAAAAGTTTGGATCATTCCACCCATTTAAATTTTCAATTATACATTTTTACAATTAAAAATTCTTAGAACACATCACAATATTTTTTTTATTATAATTAAAAGTTCTAAAAAAATATCACATTTCAATTTGAATTAAAAACTCAAATTTGCGAGGCGAGTAAGGCCAAATAATTTTTTTGACGCTTTCACCCTTATTATTTTTAACAAATTAGTTGATGACAATTGAATATTATCAAATTGTTGTTGTATATCGAAAAGCCTCCATCCACGTCAACTTATTGTGCGTGTTTGGAACTGTTTTTGAAAATGACTTTCACGTAATTCGAGAAGTAAAAAATGAAAATGAAAATAAAACGACGTTTGTTTAACAAATGTTTTGAAAACGAAAATAGTGAGAACAATTTTTGTGAAGGAATTAGAAAACAATTGAAAGTTATTTTCCATTTTTTATTTTCATTTTCTAGTATTTATCAATAATATTATAATACATTAATTCATAATTATAACTAAACATGATATTACTTTTTTATTATACTCAAAACAATATCTTAAAAAACCAACCAAATAAAATTTCAGAATCGGTCCCAAAATAATTTTTAAAACAATCTCATTTTTATTTTTTATTAAAGACAAAATCATTTTTAAACCAATTCTAAATGCACCTATCGTTTTCACGTTTTACAACAACTATTATGTAAACTTTTTAATCTAACCAATCACGTTATAGTATGTCATTTAAAGATTCAAATATTAAAACACGAAAATTAAAAACGGTTGAAAATATTTTATTAAATATTTTAAATGTCATGATATAATATTGTTCGTTATACAATATTTTAAACACTGTTTGGTAGGGTGAAAAAGAGAGAGGAAAGAAAATAGATGATGGATTTTGTAGAGGAAAATAGAATTTTAGATTGTTTAGTAGGAAAAAAATGAGGAATGAAGGAAAATAAAAATTCATAGGACCTACCAATTTTTAATCCTTCTAACTTTGAGAAGAAAAGATGAGTGAAAAAGTTTGACAAAAAAATGAGATGTAAAATAATAATTTTAACGTTCACTATTCATCATATTTTTATTTATATTAATGTATTATTATCAAGTTCATTATTTTTGTTAAAAGGCCAAGTAATAGAATTGGTCTCAACCATAACTAATTAATTGTCTCCCATAAATGGACCTCTTTTGGTTTATTTTCTGTGAGATCTTTTTTAGTATCAATTTGTCGAGTTTAGTCTTTGATAATTATTTTATATGACAACATGAGAATGACCTTGATAGTTTAGAAAGAATTTTAAAATATCATATTCGATTGATTTCTTCGTGTTTTTTTTATTATTGTTCAAAAACAGTTTTCTCAAACACACATTCACCCTCAACTTATCAAATTTATTTTTGGATTATGCCCAAATTCTTAGGAGGAGTAGCTTAACATTGAAATTAGCTAAATAATCATTCAATAAATTATATCATTACAAATGAATGGCAAAAGTAACATATATAATGTGTTTGAGGCTTCCTCGCCTGGTATATGCGGGAGGTTGCGTTTGCAAGTGTGAAAGATCATAAATGTGAACTTGATATATATGTGCGAGTCTCGTCTGAAAGTGTGTATGTAGAAGAAGAAAGAAGGAATTTTTTTTTTTTTTTGAGGGGTTTATTTCTAGAATTCACAGGAATTAAAAATTTATTCATGGTAATTATTAAGAGACCAAATTACCCCTTTTATTTTAAAACGGGCTCAATTGAATAGTAGCTGCTTGGGTTCCACTTTTTAGAGCGTTCAACAAAGCTCTGAATTAGAATTATTCTAGTATTATATATGTTAATTTAACTCCTGTTTATTTCACTAATTTAATTCCATTCAATTTAATTTGAACAGTAAACACAGTTAAACTCATATTTAATAAATATGCAGTCTGAATTATATTCTCTATTTAAACTGAGTTAAAATATTAAAGCTCATTTGTTTGTTGCGTTAAAAATCATATTTTTTTATTTTGCTACATTATTTTTCTCACAAAAAAATTTAAATTTCAAATGCCAAAATCAAGAATCACTGGTTTAAACGCATAAATTAAATAGACTCTTAGAGTTTAGTTTCCTCCTTAAGTTCAACCATTCAAACTATTTTTAAATAGTAAACAGGTGTTCACTATTTATGCTTTTCACACCTATCAAATACAAATTCAAATTTTATTCCATATTCAAATTAAAATTATAATTGCACATCCAAGTGCCAATTCGAACTATAATTTAAATCACACAGTTTGAATTTTTATGTTCAAATCAATAAAATTCAAACCAGCAAACCAAAAGAGGCTTAGTTTTAGATCCTAATAGAAACTAATGGGGAATTAACACCAATGTTTTATGAGATATTTAAGCAATATACCATAGTTTTTAAGGTTGGTTTGACTTTTACCGTAGATATTAAAATTATTATAAAATATACCACATTGACATCATTTAAATTTTATGTACTGAATAAAATTATACTTGTGCTTTTGTGCATTTCATTGAATTTTGTAAGAATTTTGTGGTCTTTCATGTATATATTTGTGATTTTTTATGGATTTTATGATTTTTAAGTATTTTAAGCCCGTCCAAAAGTTACTTCTACCGCAAATCTTCCCCCTTATCAATAACAAGAAAGGATTGAGGCCGTGATGGATCAAATGTCATCAAGTTTTGAAGACGACTCTCAGTATGCCGAAGTACGCTTGACCTTTTGTATTAGGAACTGCAGTATATGTTCGCATTTCCAGTTGTCGATCCTGCAACAGGCCATTAAGTTTTTCTTCGATGAGTTTTGATAGAAATAGGGTTCAAACTCACTAACCATAACAAATGTAAAACATAATCTAATGGATATGACCAAAAAAATAATTGAAAACTAACACTAGGCGTAAAAAGATGGACCACAGGCTATGTACTATATTGTTATCATGTTTTATCTCTAGGTAATGTTTGCTTGGCTTCTAGAAGAGGCTTTCCTTCTCATTATAAAATGCCGCCATGTAGAACATCTGGGCAGACTTGATGAGTATTAACTGACTACATATAGACTCTCTCTCTCTATCTCTCACTACTTCCCTCTTTTCCTCTATTTCTCTCCTCTCCTCTGATTCTCTTTTGGTTCAGCATTATAATCTTTTTCAGAAAGCTAGAGAAACTATTTATATAATTTCAATCTAGCCTTAGACCACACGAGCCTAAAGCTCAAAAAAAATTCTGCATTCTGTTAGGTATTTTTATTAGTTGGCAATTTATTGGCAATCGTGTAAAAATTCAAAAAAATAGGTTCAAGAAGATTACGTATTGCAGAAGAAGATTCAGAATCAGATTTGGAGAGATAAGGATAAGGCCTTAGTCAAAGGAAGATAATGCATTAGTTATTTGAATTTAAATGAGATTTTAAAAAGAGATAAGGATATATGGTTTTGATATTTGCAGTTCATCCAACTTGTGGGAATTGATGTTGGCATTAATTTGGATTTGTTGAATTTGATGTACAATCCGAATTTAAAATTGAAAAGTGTTATTGAAGATCATATGGAAGATGGAGTCAATGGAGTTACATGTCTTACAAATGAATGTGCAATCCATTTGATATTTGAAGTTCAAAAGCAAGTGCTTTATATATATATATATATATATATATTTGTGCGTGGATGTTTTTGATGGGCATTTACGTGGAGATAATGAAGTTGTTCAAAATTGGAGATTTGAAAGTTTGCTGCATTATTTGAATTGGAGATTGAGAAGATAATGTGAAGATATTTTGGAGCCCATCTAGGAGAGAGAATCATGAAGATAATAGAGATCTTATCGAGAGTGGATTTGAATGAGATTCTCGTGACTTTATTTAAAGGCTTTGTTTCAGAGTATATGAGTATGGACTTAATTGAATATCTCCAGAGGAAAAATCTGTGAATTTGAGAGCTTATTATTGAGAAAATATTCAGAGAAATGTCTGTGAGTTTTTGTGAGCCTAGTGCGTTATTGAGATCGTCATTCGGGAGAGGGATTTGTTACTTTCGGGAGGAAGCTCTGTCGGACGAAGGGAGTTCGCCGTGCAGTTTAGAAGACGTGTGGTGCACGCTAAACAATCACAGTGGAGATTTGTCACAGCGGCGTCATTGTCTAGGAGGGAGTCCTTGAGTGAATAAGTCCGTCCGGTGTTTGTAATTTCTGGAACATAGTGAAACTGTTTACTATATGGGCGTGACCCCACAGAGTAGGTGTGCGCACCGAATTACGATATCATATTATGTGTTCATTTATTTTCTGTAATATTGGTTTTCCCACGTTGTTTAATTTAATCGGTAGAGTAAACTGAGTAATTAGTGTCCCAGACAGTATTCCAACGTCATTTGGGACATCAGGCGTAACATTAAGATCTAACACATTCCATTCTCATCCAAATTGAAAAACAAAAGACAACTTCTAAAGTTATTCTCCCTCTCTTTTTTACATGCTTTGTTTGTTTGTTTTGTTTTTGTTTTTGTTTTTTTTTTTTTGGTATGTGATTGTGAAGCTTTAGAGCCACAGAAGAATCTCTCTACAAGCTTACTTTTTCTTGAATCAATAAATTTCTGTTTCTTTTGTAACTGATTTGGAAATTCTTACCTAATTGTTTCCTTGTATTGGCCGGCATCGTCGAGCATGATCAATTTGGGTGGTGAATTGAAAAGGTATTGTACTTTAACTGAAGGGAACCGATCCTTCTCTTCTTCAAGGAAACCAACAATTTCAGGATAGAAAACCAGTATCCTCATGCAGACCTCCAATATGGCACCAGAATAGGTAATCTGAAGTACAAAATAGTTTTTCCTTAGGCAATTCTTTCTTTCTTTCCTTCTTGAAATAAAGTATAAGATAAAATAATCCCATACAAAATATGAGAAAAACAAAAAAGTGATAGTAATATCATATTCAAAATGTTAGTCTCAAGAACAACCAGATTTAGAACTAAAGCATGTTATCAACTTCCAAATGGTTATGTGATAAGTCATGCATACCTTGCTTGTAGAATCATCAGAATCTTCTGCGCAACACTTTAAACAGTCTGATACCAATTCTGCAACAAAAACTCGGAGCTTTTAGCACTCTTTCAGTCATGCTACAAGTAAAGGGTACAAGTCTCATGAAACTTTACATCGATGGGCCAATTTGACTCTGATGAACAAGTCAAAACATCAAGACACTAGCCATTCATTATATCATTAAGAGAATGAATAGTCCTGCAAACTTAAGGAAATCATATGATTTCGTAGCATCTTAAATCGAAGTTTCATTTTTCCACTAAGTTGAAACAAAGCCACCCTCTTTATGGTGACAACATAACTAGTAAAGTGGTTTCTGGAGGAAAATTTGGTCTTTCACCCTTTCTTGGTCAATTAGTCCCTGAATTTTAATATTCCTTTTAGCAGTTTCTAGAGGAGCCATAAGATTGACAATGAATTAGTAAAATTTCGTGAAGACAATCACATGAACTTCGCGTCATGCCTTAAAAGTTCAAAGAAACCGTCGCAATACTACTTTTCCTCCATCTTTACCTTTATACGGATGTAATGTTTATCCCACAATAAGCGCAACCTTCAAACATCATAACAATTTTAAAACTTGTTAATACTTACTAACTTGGCATGGCCTTATTCCGTATTGGTGTTTCCCTTTAATTTTAATTCAATGCTTTTTAAGTGTTTTATGGGTCACTGGTACCCTAAATTTTAATATTATTTTCAGTTTATCTCTTATATTTTAAAACTCTTATTTTAACCGTTCAATTTTAAAATGTTCCACTTAATTTTTTATGTTGAAATTTCTATTAAAAAAAACTGGTCAAGGATGAATATTCTAATCATGAGTTGGTGAATTTTGAAAGAGATAAATGTTTGCTTGCTCTTCAAAATTCCAATCCTGTAAATACATGAGTGACGTTAGTAATTTCAATATTACTTCTTAACTTCAGTGGGAAATGGTAGGAATATCTGTAGAATTATTTTACAATGAAATATATAGATGAAATCATAGGATTTCATAAAAATAATAATAATAAATAACGCTGTTAACAGGTAAAGGAAAAAAGATTTAAAAAAAAAAACCATCAATACTATATTGAAAAGGAAAACACAAATAAAAATGTTTCATATTCAATCGTACTCGAACTATCTAATGGATACAATCATACATTTCATTCAATAAAGATGCAATATTTCTAGAAACGAAAACAAGAAAAAGAAAGCCTAAAAATACATCTAGAGGTTTCATTGTAGAACAATCACACAAATATTCCAATCATCTACCACAGAAATCAATAAAGAACTGGTCCCTTACAGTATCATAAGAAGCAATATTGGCACTACTAGTTTCACCCATGTCTTTATAAGATATGGAAGCCTGATCATGAGCAAGCAAAGATTCAGTCTCTTCAAATTTCACCAAGTACTCATGATTAGCCCATGGATGCTTTTCCATTCTTCTCAGTCCTTCCAATTCCATTGCCACTTCTTTCATTGTAGGCCTCTCTTCTCCGTTCACATTCAAACACCTCCTTGCAAGCCTTGCAACTTCCTCCACTTGCTCTTTATTTCCAAAATCCTCTTTCACAATACCACTCTCAACTATCTCAGACAACTCATCCCTTCCCATTAAAGACAGAAAATGCATAGCTAAACTCCTCTCCGCTTCTGGTCTCTCGAAACATATCGCTTTCTTTCCTGTTAATAGCTCCACTAGAACGACTCCAAAGCTGTAAACATCGCTTTTTTCCGTCAGTTGGTTGGTGAGCAAGTACTCGGGGTCTAAATATCCGAGAGTACCTTGCACCATTGTTGCCAACTCAATTTGGTCCTGAGGAACCAACCTAGAAGCTCCAAAATCGGAGACTTTTGCAGTGTAGTTGTCTACAAGTATATTTGAAGGCTTCACATCTCTGTGAATGATTGGCGTTGAGGCTGCCGAGTGGAGATATGACAAAACCTCCGCAGTTTCTGCAGCTATTCTTAGACGAATTTCCCAAACTAATTTACATGATTTTTCCTTATCATGTATGTGGTCTGAGAGTGTACCATTAGGGACAAATTCATAGACAAGTGAAGGAACTTGAGTTTCCAAACAACATCCCAAGAGTTTGACAACATTCCTGTGGTTAATTTGGGAGAGAACAACTACCTCGTTTATGAACTGTTCGATTTGATTTTGGTCCATAAGCTTGGACTTCTTGATGGCAACAATTCTATTATCTGGCAAAATGCCTTTGTAGACAGTTCCAAAACCTCCTTGGCCAATAATTCTTGAGTCATCGTATTTTAGGGTCGCATTTAGCAGCTCTTCTTCAGTGAATATTTTCGCCGTCTCATTAGAGTTGTATTGATCTCGATCTCCAGAGAGTTTCTGTCGTAAAATTAAGCCACCATTCTGACGAAAGAACTTCTCTTTGAGTTGGATTAGCTTCCTCTTCTTTAAAACCAAATACAGCCAAGGGACACAGATGAATAAGGCAATGACGCCTATTGCAGCACCTGTACATTTATAAGTGGTTATTAAATTGATTTCATCTCAACAGTTTTCAACTGCAATATCCCTATAAAATCCTTCTCTAGAAAGTAGAAAGCCCCATCGGATTGAAATTTTAAAGTTCTAAGCAAAAACTACTTGCTTGCAGTAATTGTTTAATTCAAGCTCGATATGGTAAACCATTAATCACATCAATATTTTATTATAATTATAAAAAGAAGATAAACAAAATATGTTATCATAATAAAAAAAAGATAAACAAATTTAATGGAATTAAATGAAAATCTGGTAGTGTAGAGTCGCGAATATTAGTATCAATGTGGTAGTTATTTATTACAAAATTCTTCTTCTCTATATTTGTGACCGAAAAATAAATTATCATAGTTAGATAGAAGTACTAGCGTGACTGTAAGTGGTAACACTAATTGACCCCAAGTGACAAATATTTTAATTGCTGCATAAATAATCTTATATAATCCATTTGGGTTATCCTCTCAAAGCAAATGTTTATACACATTTTATATGTGCATGTACATGTATATCCAATAATATGTCAAGGCAAGATAGATGTGGTACATCACATGTGTATATTGATCTACACTACATACCAATAACAATCTTATAAAACAGACTATAAGATTGGCGGTGCCGATCCTTGCAAGTAAAACTCCCTGGGGTGTTATCACAGATCTGATCCTTGGTACAATTGTGGACGCCCGAGTTACATTCATCAATATCTGCAAACCACTGAAATAATTATACATATATGTACAAGATATATATAAATCATTAGTGCAATATTATAAACATCACCAAGTTGGTACTAGTTTTCATTTTAGGTGTCGTTTTACAAACCGTATACTTAATTTTTAAATACTTTACATATTAGTAAATGCAGAGGCCGTTAGTTAATCAATCGATTTCAAAAGTTTCGGCAGTTAAGACGTAGATCAAACTATTTATATTGTAACAATATATAGTTAAGAGTATAACTCTTATCGTTCAATAAAATAACACCTGTTTGGCAACCAGCAGGGAGGTAAGCGTTTCCCCGGTAGCCCTCCTTGCATTTGCAGTAGTACTGCAGCCCGTCGGGCGTGAGCTCGATGATGGTGTTATCTCTGCCGCACTTAGTCTTATTATCTATCGCCCAATCAACCACCACCGGCATTTCGGTGTCGGAGAAATTCCAAAGGAAACTGCGGGAGAAATTGAACTTGGTGCGTTCGACTACAAAGGCGTAAGTGCAGGGGTTAAATTTTTTGACGTAGGTATAGTTTTCAAAGCTCCGCGCCAATATCGTGGCATTCTTGAGCCCTTTGGGTATGTCTACCTGACAACACCCGATCCCGGAGCATGATCCATCGTCAGGCACGTCGTTCTTGTCCTCACAAATTGACATGCACCCCATGGAAAAGGAACTGTTCTCTTTGTGAATACCCGTGAGGTAGGCGTAGGAGTCGCAGCCGAGGACGACGAACTTGTTTTTGGAACTGGAGATTGAGAGCGAGCGAAACTTGAGCCAGGGTTCGTTCCACCACATTTGTCCATCGGACTCGTTTAAGCAGTCTTTGGCGACGTACCGCATGATGGTCATCTCGTGACGGTCGGTGGATACGTTGGTGACTCTTATATTTTCACCGTATATAGGGGTCGACTTGCTGCAATTGATGAAGAAATTGTCATTGAGGAAACAGTTTTCCGACATGCCGAACGGGTACGGGATTTCGACGTCTCCGCATCGGTCGGAGCAGCCTTGCAAGGCTGCTGCTGATGATGATGATGATGATGATGATAGAATCGAGTGAGTCGTGATAAGCAGGACAAGTAGACCTACTTGCAAGATAAGCAGCGCTCCATGGAAGTTGAGAGCCACCATTTTTGGACTAAGTATAACTTTGGTGAGCAGCTAATTAATTAAGAATACTGGAAGATTAGTGAAGTACCTCAATCTATATACTAATAATCGGTGGACATAGGCAAATGGAAGACTCATTCAATATACACGAGACTAAGTCATCATTGCTTCTTTTTCATTGAAGTACTCCTTGGGTTTTTTTGTTTTTGTTTTTGTTTTTGTTTTTGTTTTTAGGTTGAGATTTCGTAAGTTGAATATACGTCAGAAAATATTTTTATATTTAATATTTTAAAAAAATTTAAACTTATTTATATAAAAAAGTTAAAAGTGCTTCTTATTGTAAAAAATAATGTAATAAAATGATATGAATGAGATATTTAATTTATTATTTAAAAATGAAAGGTTAAAAATGTAAATAAAAAACTTTTTATAAATACTTTTTTCATAAATATTAATGAGATACTTATTCTAAAAGTGTTTAAAAAATTAAAAACACTTTAAAATTGACCATTTAAATAGATTTAAAAGTGATTTTTTGACTAAATAAATTAAAAATAATTTTTTTTAAGTCAATCTAAGTAGACCTTTTGCCGTGAAGTGTAATAGGGAGATAATAATCTGTTAAATTATTTACCTTCAAAGAATAAATTTCAATACTCAATAAGTTAATATTTAGCCTTAAAAATTTTTAATAGATCAATATTAAGACCTAAAAATTTTTAATGGTCCCATTTTAAAAGTTACTTGTCAAAAATTTGTTGATCTTACTTTTTTCCTTCTTCTTTTATTCTTATTCAAAACTGCTGTCAATTATAGCTAAAGTTAAAAGAGATGATTTGAGGATAAGACCCGTTAAATATATATATATATATATGTATATATATATATATATATATCACAATTAAAAATTCTCAAGTTGTCAAACAGATGTTTATTGTTTGTTGCCGCTTAACTATTTTATTGTCGTTTTCTTCTGGTAGTTGTCGTTCTTTTTATTTATTTTTCCATTTTTCTTCGGTTTATGTCATTCATACCCTTCTTGTCCTTTTATAATTCTTGAGTGTTGTTACTGTGTTTTTTTTTTGGAAGTTACTGTGTTTCGTTTAACTATTTTATGTAAAAAAAAAATCCTTATTTTCAGAAGTCTGTCGCTTTTTTCTGTTTTTTCCGAGATGATATATCATGTACACGATAGTGCTAGAGCCTTAGAGATCATATCAGAATTCATGGCGGAAGTGAGCAACAAACAATTAATAGATAGACCCTTTTTTATTTATTTATTTATTTATTTATTTATTTCAATATTCAACGCGTTTGTGATATACAATTCAGTCCTGTGGTCAAAAGAGCTCTTCTGATATCTTAATCCAAAAGAGGTAGAAAAAAAGGAGCATAAAATAGAGCACTCGTTTCAGTGTTACTGTGTCTTTAATATGTTATATTACTATCTACGTTATTTAAAAGGCAAGAAAAGATTAATTTAACGTGCTTAAATTATTATCTACGTTATTTAGTATAATACTCCAAATATTAGCAGAATTCTGTGGCCAAATTAAGATCACTCTACTATATATATATATATATA
>NW_010361022.1:0-781 GCF_000414095.1 Morus notabilis | reverse complement strand
TTGCTCACTTTAATGAGTAGTCCACATTTTTCATCTCATTTTCTGCCCATTTGTGGAAAGAAAAAAAATGATGAGGCCCACATGTAGTATTCTCTTTTCTCTCCTACCAAACAACCTATATTTTCATTTTTTCTCTCAAAATCCCTCCACCTTCTTCCTTCCTTCTACTTTTCTTTCCTACCAAACATACTCTTAGTTTTGTTTGATGGTAATAATTGCATTAGATAATTAAAAGGAAATAAAAAGTTTTGACTTTTCTAAATTTCCAATACTCCAATTACAATGGCGTAATCTGTCTTGTCAATATTTTAGTGCAATTACACGATTAGTGGAAAGTTTTTGCTAATAAAGTGTGGAGACATCTCAATATGCAATATTCAAGGTTAATGAGATCTACCAAATGGCCAAGTTGATGTCCATAAGTGGAAAGATATGGAAATATCTGGAATTCGATTACTGAACATGAGAGATGTAGATTAGATTCCGGCTTGGATATACATCAGAATGCGATTCCCATTACTTGCCACGTTGACAAATATTTTTTTAATTCCTAGATTACCCTTTTGAAAACGACCGAGAAAATAATAGTTAGTGCTCTTCAAATCGTTAGTTGTGTAATACACACTTCAATGGAATGTCTTATTCTTTTGTATTTTCAGTATTAATCAATGAATAACATTACTTAATTTTACTGGATGAACAAATGATAGTGATAAATGAGTGGTTTTTCATCACAAAGTGATAATGGACATAGATTTTTCTTTCTTTTTTTTTTTTTTTT
>NW_010361021.1:665715-722751 GCF_000414095.1 Morus notabilis | reverse complement strand
GTTGTATAAAAGGAATACATTCTAAACAGAGGATGTTGTTTTTGTTTTTGTTTTTTTTATAGAACATTAAGGGGACATTTGATTGAAGAATTTAAATCATGATTTGAATCACGGTTCATAGTTTACTACAGTGTTTTCTCTCATAAAAAATACACGTAAATCAAAAATGATTTTAATTTATGAACCAAACTTCCTTACTTCTTCTTTGATTTCCTCACTTTATATTTAGGCAATTCTCTGCAGTTGTATAAAAGGAATACATTCTAAACAGAGGATGTTGTTTTTGTTTTTTTTTTTTTTTATAGAACATTAAGGGGATATTTGATTGGAGAATTTAAATCATGATTTGAATCACGGTTCATAGTTTACTACAGTATTTTCTCTCATAAAAAATACACATAAATCAAAAATAATTTTAATTTATGAACCAAACATCTTCTAAATAATTTACATCATTAAATTTGTATTATCCAATCACATTTGTACGCCACTTAATTATCATATAATTCTAACGTGTAGAACTTAAGTGCATCTCATAATACCCTTTTAGATTAAGAAGTACATAGTAGAATATAAACTAGAATTAGAAAATAAAAATAGTGCTTTGGTCTACAACTCTGAGTGAGAGTCAAAAAATGTCAAATCAAAAAAGGGTAGTGAAACATCCACAGTGTCATACGTTTATTTTTTTATTTATTTTTTCTCTATATCCAAATTCAACTACCAATGAAATTCCTTTCGACACCATGGATAAGAGATTTAAAAATGTTTCCCATAGGGTCAATGCTGTCTTTTCATCTAAAGGAGGGGCTACACTTACGTAGTGCCTAAGGTGTGCGAATTGGGATTTGACCCCGTCAATGTAAATCACAAGATCGAATTAGTTTAAATTATCTTGTTGAAGATATTGGAAGGCCTGATAATATTTGTTGGACAAGTCCTATATAATTTCCTAATACGTCTAATAAAGACAACCACTTTTGTTTTACTACAATTTTTTTTTTTTTTTTCCAACTCTTCTTTTACGCCAATTACCTAACCAACAAAAAATAAAAATTCAAAATGGGCAGAAAAAAATTTTGAATTTTTTTAAAAAAGAATTTTGAAAGCGAAGCAAAAGAAAGAAAAAAAAGCAAAATCTTAGCTGTCAGAAATTCTGGGTCACCTTCTCTCCGCGGTGGAATGGATGTGGTTCCAACCCAAAAAAACCGTCAGTGGTCCCACCGACTTTTCTACCCTTTTGTACGACTGATCATCAACAACATCCCATGATCGGGCGGCCTAAAACCAGCCGCTTGTTTCACAAGATTTTGACCAACCAAAAATTTCCGTGATTTCTCACATTTGTGAGTGGTGCTTTTTTTATTCTTTTTCTCTCACCAAAAAGAATAAAACGTTTTTCTTTTTCCCGGGTATCTTTTGCCTGAGAAACGGCACGTCAATATTATGGGCTGTGCAATTTGGTTCTTGTAAGAAGACAAAATTGACCGCGAATCCCAGCTGCAAGCGAGTTTAACGTGGCCGTTTTCAGAAGGGTAGTTTGGGAAAAAAAGGAGGGAATAATTTCTTGTACGTTTGTGTTTTTGCGTGTTTGAGTTGACGGCGGCGTCGTCGAGGACTGGGATGGGGGACCAATCAGTGGCTCGTGCGGCGCACGTGACTTTACGGACGCCCGCACACGTGCCGTCGGGGGAATAGATATTTGGGTAAGCGCGCGACCATTGAGGAGCAAAGACATCGGTCTCGGAATTCGAGCCACGTGTCGGCGCACGTGGGTAGCTCTTATTAGCTGGGCACTCAAATTTTGAAAAAGCTCCAATCTTATATCGTTTAAGGTAAAATCTATTGCGCATCATTTCAAAAAAAAAAAAAAAAAAAATTTAAAATCTTATATATTATTGAGTATTTTAGAAAAAAAATATATCGGTCATTATGAGAGGGAAAATAAACAATCTCAATCTTAGAAAAAAAAAAGAATTTATCAACTTGTTTATAAAATATTGGGTATTTTATTTATCTCTCAATTTATATGGTTTTAGTAACTTATTTTCTAAACTTTTAACTTTAATAAATTGCCTCTTCAACTTATAAAATTATTACAATATGTCTCATTTTCACAATGATCATGTTAGATTAGTATCGACAAAGCACGTTCGACGAAAAATTCTAACATCTTAATTCAAATGTAACACAAAATTTATAATTTTTCAACTTTTAATCCATTCAATCTAATAAAAAAATTTGAACAAATTTAATAAAATGAGACATATTATAATAATTTTACAAATTCAGAGGGTTAATTATTAAAATTAGAAGTTTATGAGACAATTTATTAAACTACGATAAGTTTATAGCACAAATGTTATTTTATGAATGAAAAAAGATTATTTCTTTTTAGGGATAATTACATGAATGTCCTTTATAGCTTCCTTTTTTTTTTTTTCAGTTTAACACTTTGTTTTTAGAAACTACAAAATATATTTATACCATCATGTATTTTTCTTCTGGGAAAACATGGAATGAACAACAAAAATATCTTAAACAATATTGAAAAAATTAAAACATTTAAAAAAACATCAAAACCATAAAACAAAACATGATTTTGCTTGAAGTAAAGAAAATCCACTGCCCATAATATTTTTTTAAAAAATAATTTTCTTATATTAGTTTTCAAATATTATTTAAGTTTTTTTTTTTTCATTTTGTTTTCCAATACAAGGATGAAACTAAAATATGCTTTTTAATATTTAAGGAATACTTCTATAGTTTCTAAGAACAAAGGGATACATTGAGAAAAAAAAAAAAAAAAAACTATGAGGTGTATTTTTATGGTTCTCTTTTTTTTTTTAAATAAAAAAATTATCCAACCACTGAAATTCAATTACATGCATGTACATATTCTATTATCTAATAAATTTGCATGATATTTATATAGTTTTCATTTCATTTTATGCATTTTAAATGCCAAGTTAGAGAACATATATTAAGAATTTAGAATAGAATAGCATACAAATGTGACTAATTTTTATTACTATATACTTCCTTTTTGAAGTAATCTTACTGTATATTAACAGTAATGTGTGCTTCCCAAGCAAATTTCTCATTGTTTAAGTGGTGTTGCAGCGGTCAAAATGTCACTTTTTTTATTCTATTACGATGAGCTCAATGTTCAATATTGGAGAGCTCCATCAATTGTGCGACATTAAGCTTATGGCAATGTGAGTGAAATTAAATCTTATCTTTCAAATAGAATTAAGTTAGGTCTTTTTTATTAGAAAAATTAAGAAGAAAAACGTTAGAAAGAGAAACTAGAGAGAGAGAATTTCATAAATCTTGTGAAGGTATACAAAATGAAGAGCCTTAAAACTGTATTTATAGGAAAATTTTCAGCACTATTCACAGTTACTATTTACACAATACTTACTATTTACAGTTACTATTTGCACATTAAGATTCTGACATGAATGGTAACTTTGACTGAGGTGGATAGCTACTATTCATAACACTTCTCCTTAGATGTATATTATTCATGATGTCTCATTAAAAACCTTATTAGGAAAAACCAAGTGGGATAAAAACCATAGCAAAGGGAAAAAAAGTACATCATTTATCATACGAGTTTATGTTGCCTCGTTAAAAACTTATCAGAAAAAACCAGTGGGATAAAACCATAATAAGGGGATAAGAGTACAACCATGTAAACTCCCCCTCAAGTTGACACATATAGTCCTTCTTCATAAATCTCGCAAATGACGCATCCCGATACTGTGGATATACTTTCTGAACGTTATAGTGGGAAGTGTCTTTGTGAAAAGATCTGATGTATTGTCACTTGATCGAATAAATTGGATGTTAATATCCTTATTCTTTTTAAGCTCTTGGGAGAATGAGAAAAACTTTGGGGGTATGTGTTTTGATATGTCGCTCTTGATGTATCATTCCTTTATTTGAGCGATGTATGCAACATTATCTTCGAACAATATTGTTAGATCTTTATTGATTCGTATCCTATAAGTTGCTTAGATGTGTTGAGTCGTGGACCTCAGCCATACACATTCTCAATTTGCTTCATGGAGTGCAATAACTTCAGCATGATTTGAAGAAGTGGCAACGAGTGTCTGCTTCTGTGAGCGCCAATAGATAGTAGGTTCTCCACATTTGAATACATATCCAGTTTTAGATCTAGCTTTATGTGGATCTAACAAGTAACCTATATCTATATAGCCTATCATCTATTGTTTTGATCCTTCAGAATAAAATAATCCTAAATCAATTGTTCCTTGAAGGTAACAGAATACTTGTTTAATTCCATTCCAATGACTCCGTGTTGGAGATGAGCTAAATCTTGCTAATATATTAGTAGCAAAAACTATATTTAGATGGGCACAATTAGCAAGATACATAAGAGCTCTAATTTCACTCAAATATGATACTTCGGCACCATGAACATCTTCATTTCCATCTCAAAGACGAAATGGATCATTTTCCTCATCAAGTGGTTGAACCATCAGCGAGAAACTCAATGATGTGCCTTTTTCATATAAATAAACTCAATAGGAAATGTTCGATCTGTAGATCAAGACAAAACTTTATTTTTTGAGATCCTTCATCTCGAACTCTTTCTTTATATATGCAACAATTTCATTGAACTCTTCAGGAGTCATAATAATATATAAATTATCAATATTATATACAACAATGATAGCTAGCAAATTCAGATTTTGATTGTCTAATGAAAAATGCATGGACAAATAACATGGTATACGAAACCTTCCTTTGAGAGATATACGCTAAGATGATTATGTCTCATATGTCCGGATTGCTTTAGTCCATACAAAAATCTTTGTAGTTTAGTTGAACACATTTCTCGAGATATTAAATTAAATGCTTCAGGAATCTTAAATCCTTCATGGAATTCATATAAATGTCACTTTCTAGTGATCCTTATAAATATGTGGTTAGCACATTTATTAGACGCATATCAAGTCCTTCAGAGACAATCAAGCTAATCACATACGTAAGATAATTGCATCCTCCACGAGATGAAATGTCTCTTCATAAAAATCTATTTATATCCCACAAGTTTTACAGCTTCAGGAGTGATGACAATAGATCCAAACACTTTACGCTTATTAAGTAAATTTAATTTAGCTAGTATAACGTCTTTCCATTTTGGCCAATCATTTCTACGTCGATACTTTTTGATGAAATTTGGTTCAAGAGCATCGCTTTCTTTCATGTAACTTTTGTTGATTTTGAAAATGATTTCTATACAGAATCGTATATCTAGTGAATCGTGTATAACAAAAATTTTGACAAACCTTTGAGATACTCTATAGATTACATTAATTTATGCACGAATAAACTAATCAAATTAATTAATGAATAAATTTTCTTAGCAGATGATTAGGTCAATAACTTGAGTTTTTTGACCATGAACATTTTTCGCTCCAAGCTTGTTTAGAATACATGAATCTCCCTCGTCAATTTCTTGAATCTATGAAGACGTTTGTGTGGACACAACTAAAATAAAAACAAGATTAGTAAATAAACACTAAAGTATTCCACAAACACCAACACATGCACGACGCGGAATTTATGAGACAATTTTTCCTTTTCCCACTCCATAAAATTCAGCCACACTATGCTAGGAAGAGCAAAAATTGTGTTCTCTAATTTTCTATAATCTTCTACTTATAGAGTAGCTGTCATACTCTCAGAGTAAGTCTAAACTTTATCTCCAAGATAAAACTTAATAATTATCTCATACTTCTAACTGATTTTGGAAACAAAATTCCCTCTCTTTCTTATCCACAGGGGCCGTCCACCACAGGGATATTCCTCATGCGATTGACACAAATAGCATATAGGAAAGGAGAAAAAATTCTCCTTTATCCTGCAGTCCAATTTTAACTCAAATTCAAATTCTAATTTAAGTCAAACTTAATTTAATTTGAATTTCAATTAGACAACTTATCAAATAAGTCAATTGAAAACTTAGAGAGCAAGCAACTGAATCCTAGAGGGATTCCCACTGTGCTGGGCATGTGGACTCCTCCACATGTGTGTTCTAAAATTTAAATTTAAATAATCACATTATTTATAATTAATTCTCAATTAATTATTCTTGAGTGTTCTACTTAGAATTCTATAATTTTAAAATTCTCATTTTGCCCTTAGTGTCTTATAGGATTACAATGATAATGCGGGGACTCATGAACCTATAATTCTGAGCTCCAATAAAATCAATGATTAATTAAAACTCTTTAATTAATTAATTAATCCTATTAATTCTAAAAGTTACTCCACTATAAATTTGAAATTGCACTCTCACAATTATATATATAATTTACTTCTAAACTGTGGAGTGTCCATTTGATATAGTCATTACATATAGATCAATCATCCATAAATAATTCATAATTAGAGCTAGGTAAAATCCATTAACCTCTCTAATTACATATTTATCTTTGAGTACAATTGATTCTCTAATGGACAGTGATTCATAAAACAAATTCATGAATCATGAGCTCCTACTAGTCTAAGTACCGAATTAATACTTAAGAGGATTAATTATTTGCTTCTTTTTCAAGAAGGAATGGATTTCATATCGTGTATTACATTCCCGGCTACTCACTTCATCATGTCTCCAAAATACAAAGAATAAGAATCAACATCTCAAAATCTGTACCGAGTAAATCAAAAGACACAAATATAAAAACATGAGTCTACTAATAACTCAAGATTAAGATCATTCTATATATGACCATCGATAGACTCAGTTAGAATTTTTATGCTTAACGAAAATTTTCAGAAATTCATCTTGTGTCTGTGTCCTGATTCCACATAATCTCATTATGCGTAATACACTCATTCAATATATCACCATATTAACAGTGCGAATAACACCATTCCATTATAAATGAGAATGACATGTATTAGTAAGGTTTTAATTAAAGATTCTAAACTTTAATTAAATTCATTACGAACATCGTTTTGATTATTATCCTTAAATATTATCCTTTCCTATATAACATTTACATACAATACTTAAGGTCGCATAAATAATCATGAAATTTTCAGTGATATTCATAAAATATTCAATAATATATGTACAAAAAATAATGAATAAACTCTTTTATTAAATAAATAATAAATATTCTATTAGATCTTATGCTTATAAGACACCATTTCTAGCAACTTTTCATTTTTCTCTTTCATAGATTTTTATCTTTTTAGAACCAATTAGTCTACCACACTGCAGGTGTACCTTCAACTTATTTGCTGCTAGATTTTCAAAATTTTCCCGTCAGGGACGTCAATATAAGCTGGAACATTAGCAGCTAATGTATATGTATGTGATTTACAGAAATGCCGCTTGTTGACGATTTTGCTTCAATAAAATTTGCTTCCTTTTCTTTCCCGTTTAGATATGCCTTAAAAATTTTACAAAGGTGTCATAGTGCTCGACAAATTCAATGCCAATTATTCTTTAGTATCGCATCTATAACAAGAACCTTTAGGATTTCAGGAAGAACTTCCATTAACATATTCTCATTTATCATTATGTTTCTTTTGGATTATATCATTCATTGAAGGGTTGTAATAACCATTTCTACCATGTTGTTGACTACGACCACGACCACGACCACGATTATATTTTCTTGTCTTAAAATTTTTTTAGAGAATGCAATATTTGCTTCTAGAAATGCTGCTTGTTAACGGTGGAAATTCGTCAACAAGATTAATTCGGATTAAAAGAAGATTAACGGTATTTTAATAGTTTTGAATAAGCTTTTAAAAACATCAGACCAGTTATCAAGAAGAAAGAACACCAGGGTTTATAGTGGTTCACTCTTTTTGTTCAAGAGCTACGTCTGCTGTGAGGAGAGAAATTTTTACTATGTTATGAAAATGAAGATTATAGAATGAGAGTCTCGGGGTCTTGCTATTTTTACATGTATATATTTGTTCTATCCTCCCTCAACCTCTATCGTTTCCATGATCCATCATTATATTTTATCACATTATCTCCATATTTTTAGATAAAATCCTCAGTGGGTGGGGTTTTTGCCAGTCAACAGTAGTTTTTCACCTACTCCCCACCAACTTTGCTTGCTTGCAAGTCACGAAAGATATCCAGCGGGCTCAGTTTTTCCTCGAGCTACGTGCATTCGACTCCTTAGGCGTTCCTCAAGCCATATTCATTTACATCTGCCTAGAGTAGTCAACCTCTTACTTATCCCGACTCCTCAGTACAGTCGACCTCTTATATGGAGGGTTATTCTTAGCTTGCGGTCGGCCTATATTGAATTTCATTTTGCAGGATACCTGATGTTGAGCTGTCATAACCATTTAATGCCTTCAGCTGTTCCATGTGGCGCTCATCTAGTAAATAATGTAGGGTTTGAGATCTTACCCTACAACACCACTGAAACAATGACAAGACTGCTGATTTTTAGTCAACAATTCATTATTTTTCTCTCTCACAAGAAGAGCTGAGATTAGCACAGAAAATTTCTTGTAACCGCGCAAACGGTATTGTTGTTGTATGGTAATGTGAGATGCATGGAAAGTGGAGTAGGTATTCTCTAGAATTTCACCATATGTGATATTTACTCCACAAAATTTCAGTTGCGAAACAATTCTAAACATGGCAGAGTTGTAGTCGTTGACTTTCTTAAAATCCTGGAAACGTAAATTTTTCCACTCATCGTGAGTGGCAAGAGGTATGACTTCTTTTTAGTGGTTATATCACTCCTTCAGACTTTTCTAAAGGATAAGTGGATCTTTAACCGTGAGATATTCACATTTCTAACCTTCATCAAGATGTTTACGAAGAAAAATCATTGCTTTCTCCTTTTCTTGTGGTGACTTGTTATTATTTTCTTTAATGGTATCGGTTAGACCCATTGACTCAAGATGCATTTCTATATCTATGATCCAAGACATATAATTCTTTCCCGTGATGTCGTGCAACGATACTAAATTTGGCAAGATTCGACATGGTGATAATTATAATAAAACATCGATATAATAAGAATTACAGTTATATTATTATAATAGAGAGTACTTAAAATTACATGTTAATCATAATAACAATAAATAAAAGGAGAAATATTACAAGTATGAGTATTGCAAGGAAAAACTGAAAATCGTGTGGAGAATTATCTCTAATAAAAAGAGCAAAAATATAAAAAATGACTACTAAAAAATAAACATCATCATCATATTCAACATATCGCAAAGATTATATTAAAATAGTGAAGAGAATATGAGAAGTTAAAGATAAAAATATTAAGAAGGGTGAAGAGAAGAAGAGAAGTGAATGTATGGGTTTAAAAATTTACATTTTATAGAGTAAAAACTAGCCGTGCCGTTATATAGTCGTTAATAATGGTGTAAAAATCCATTATATTATCTTTAGAAGTGGAATAAAATTTATAATTGTATGCCTCAAATAATGTAGAAAAAAAAAACATGGGAGAATAGTAATATGTATGCAATAAGTGGAATGAGAAATCACTACCTGCAGGCGACATAGCCGTCCATTTATAAGAATACGAACAAGCCAAACTACTCGGTAAACATTTCGAATGGTGTATAATGACAAAATTATAAAAATTATAATACGTTAGTGGCATAACCTTCCTTTGTATGAATATAAAATAATAGAGTAAGTTTACATACCTTCACTTGAATTAATAAGGGTAGAAACTTGTAATAGGATTAGGGTTAGAACCTACTTTCTTTTAACTTTAAGGTAGACGCTTGTAATTAGATTAGAGTCTCATTTTTTTGAATTAATGAATGTAGACAATTGCAGTATGAATAGAACGTTCGTGCTGATAACATGTTATGAAAACTAAGAAAATGAAAAATTAAGAAGAGAAATTTTAGATAGAGAAACTAGAGAGAGAATTTCATTAATTTTGTAAAGATACACAAAATGAAGAGTCTTAGAGCTTTATTTATAAAAAAATTTAGCACTATTCACAGGTAAAATTCTGACGTAAATAATAATTTTGATTGATTCACATAATAATTTTAACTATGTAATTTTAACTGAGGTAGACATGTAATATTCATATCATTTTCTATTTTATTAGAGGGCTCCTAAATTTCTGACATAGACGCATAGAACACGAACAAGATGCTACCGATTATTCTCTTTTTCTATGGTGAAACGTTTAATAAGGTTGAAAACTTGTACTTGGAATAAGAATGTCCCTATTATATTTTAGTTATGATCGATGAAATGCCCATAATTTTCTTAACCAATTTAATTATGATATAGCTTAACTTTTGAAAACGCGTTTACCAATGCATATTTCTCTACTACAAAAAACCACAGATTGGTTTCATATATATATATATATTAAAAAAAAAGGATTGAGCAAAATGTTAAAATATGTTATACGGCCGCCTCTATGGATGTGGGTTTTTGCCGATGATAGCGGTTAGGTCAGAAACAGAGGAGAGCTTCACACATGGGGGAATGTCCGTCAGTGCCGGCTTTTGCTTGCATTTCCCCACTTTATTATTTTAATCTAATCCAATATGATATTCTGCTGATCATGACGATTCACATGTTAATCAAGGTTTTGAAAAACCATGAAATTTTAGTTGCATTAAATTAAAATTGAAGTTCTAAACAGTTATTTATGATTTGGGAAACTTGAGATAGAGCACTAATTCTGTGGTGCAATATTGCACTGCATGCCCGAAAAAAAAAAAAAAAAAAAAAAAAAAAAAAAAAAAAAAAAAGGAAGGTAGTTTTGGTGTTTTTGCATGCGTTGTCAAATCCCTTTGAGTTTTTCTTTTTAGATTCATTGTCAAAATTTTTCCACCGTCCCTCATTTGCAAACAAAGTACTTCGTTACTTTTTATAATGGTGTGTTTTGTCCCAAAGTTATTAGTGGATGATTTTGACTAACGGAACACATTGTCCATAAGAAAAATAAATTTCACTATGTCCACGTTGCTATTTTTGTCAAAAGCAGGTTAATTAGTAGCCGGTCGGTTAAGCACAAATTGGAGGGAATTAGAAAGTCGTTAATTAATAGGAAAATATGGGGCCCGTTTAGTTTGCTGATTTGAGTTTTTAATTCGAGTTGATATGTTATTTTATATGAAAGCTTTTTACTGTAGTAAAAAAAAAAAAATTAGATGTGACTATTTCTGATAGTTTTTTACTGTAACAAAACTCAAATTCTAAATTCAAATCGGTGAAATGAACATGGTCAAAGAAGTTATAACCTTCTCTTCTCCCTTAAAGAGAATGAAAAAGAATTGATATTATTAATAATATATTACCAAGCTTATTTGGTCACGAAAAGGGATATGAAAAAAAAAGTAGGATCATGAGTTTACAAATACATGTTTGTCTTTGTATTGTTGTTCATCCATGTTAGTTTTTATTTTGGTTGGTGTGTTTTATGGTTTTACGCATACAGTAACATAGACCAAATATGGTATTATAAAGTATGATCCAAACAAAAACCATGGGCAACCATTGGTGGCATAAAGTTAAATTAAAAGAAATCATAAGCATTAAAAGTTGTTGATTCACTAAACATTAGTTTTCAATAACGAATAAAAATTTCTCTCCTTTTATCAGATGTCCCCAAACGAACAATTCGTTCTTTTTTTTTTTTCTTTTTTTATATGTCGGTATAAAGTTATTATCTATCTTATTTTCCAACCTAATTTTTTTATGTCGTTTTTTACCACACACCAGTGAAACACATTAACCTTTTCCTTTGGAACTTGGAAGACCCTTTTTGTTTTTCTCCCTTGATTGGTCCGCCAAACAAAATGTGAAACCTATTAATTAAAACAAAGTTATGTTTTTTTCGTTTTTATATTCACATTATTTGGGTTGATATAACCAATAAATTATGGCTTAAGATTGGTGGATAAGATAAAAAAAAAAAAGATAGATATAAGACCAATATGGGAAGCATGCAAGAAAAGATAAAAAGTTAAGCAGGCTTGCAAAATAAATGGCTTTCACAAGTGGGGAGGACATTCTACCGAAAACAAAACCTACATTAAAAAAAAAAAAAAAAAAAATTTTCCTCTAAGGTGCTTTCAAAATATGCAAAAATCTTAACATGGCCACGTGCAAACATCATCTTTATAAAGTGTTATATGTGAAGGGAAATTAATAATTGAAGGACATATGATATTTTATATAAATGTGATAGCATACTACAATAATAAAACAAACTTCAAAACCAAGCAACTCCATTATCTCCAAACCCACCAAAAAAAAAAAAAAGAGAGAGACCAAAAAAAAAAAAGATTCTGGCGTGCACTAAGCACTTATAATAATTCCCACCCTTCCCTCAGAAACCGAGCACCGTTTTCTCCAATGCTGTTGAAACACGTGTCGAACACTCGTGTAAAGCCGTGTTGTCATGTGAAGAATTATTGGAGGGTGAGAAAGTTGTTTATAAATGACTAATCCCAAGCTCACAGAAACACATAACACACACGCGTCGTCGCCAAGTGCACAATTTAATTAAGCAAAGATTTAGAAGTTCAAAAAAAAAAAAAAACTCGATTATAAACGCACACAATTTATTTTTTTATTTGGAAAAAAAAAACCATCTTTCCAAAAGAGATATATATATATATATCTCTTTTGGAAAGATGGTTTTTTTTTTCAAAAAAAAAAAAAACTCGATTATAAACGCACACAATTTATTTTTTTATTTGGAAAAAAAAAACCATCTTTCCAAAAGAGATATATATATATATATCCTTCATTGACTTGCATTTTGAATGAATTGTATCTGTACAATTTATTTAAATTAACGTCTTTTTTTTTTTGTAGCATTGATGTGCACGCAATCTAGTAAGCACTGAGGTGGTGCTTTTGTTGTTTTTCCCAATTGGGATGCGCTCTTTCTATTTTACTAACACTAATTTGGCAGCAAGAGCTTGCAATTTTATGGGGTGTGTGTCCATTGGAGGTATGGTTTAGTAGCAAACGCAAAAGCCACAAAATTTAACCAATTATTGAAAGGTACCAAAATATATTTTAACAACAACATTAGGAGTTTTGACTATATCCATATATTTGCAGCGTTTTTTTTCAACAACCAAGCCTTTTCCATACAACTACTCAAAGTTTTTTTTTTTTTTTTTTTTTTTTTTTTTTTTTTTTTTTTGAAATGGCGGTGGTGGTGTTTGTTCCTTGTTTTGGAGTGCAAGATAAGGGAAATTGTTGGGAGGGGGCTACCCATGTGACATGTATGGCTGTTTGTATGACATAGATTGCATGTTACTTTGGGTTTTATCTGTCAAGGGCCCATTTCCAACTTCATACAAAAGAGGGGTTTAAAAATCAATGCTGTAATACACCCAAATCATCAACTTAAAATTTAAAAAAAAAAAAAAAAAGTATTTTGCCCCTTCATATATTATCATCCCTATTCCTTGAATGTTGAGAGTAATAGATGATGTGGATCATTTGAAATTGATTTATATCTCACTCTCTGTTTTCCTTTTTCTATTTGATGTACTTTTATAAGAGAAACCCCCCCAAAAAAGGTATTTTATATAATATATATGAATATATTATACTTATATATGGACGAGTAAGATATGAAAAGGCTGAAGCAAGAAAGACTAGCCAGATATGTTATAAAATTTAAAACGAAGTCACTAGCATGCGTGATACTAATTGAGAATTTACTGAGGAAATTAAATTTATTTATTGAAGAATAATAGTATAACAAACAAATTAATATTCACTATTACATTTGACTAGATAATATCAAGCACTATTGTATTTAAATATATGCAAAAGTAGTAGAATACATCTAATGGTTCCTTGAAGTTTATTATGAGTCTGTTTAGTTTACTGATTTGTGTTGAAATGTGACATTATGTGAGAATTTTTTACTGTAATAAAAAATTTAAATGTGACTGTATCTAATAATTTTTTACTGTAACTAAACTTAAATTATAAATTTAAATCGGTGAAATAAATGGTATATATGTGTTTGTAGTATATGTATCTATCTATTTGTTTTTTTTAATATAAGTCGGAAGGGGCGCAGTAAGAAGAGCAATTAAGTCAAATAAGAAGCACAAAAAGCCAAATGAAAAGGTCAACAGAAGAGACGTATTCCTTGTGCTATCTCCTTCCATCTCCGCAAGAACAACGAATATTTATCTCAAAAAACACTGTTAGGCAAACGTCACCTTCAACCTTCCATTCTCTTTCTCTCTCCCAAATTTCGTTTCTGATATGCACACTATCATCTGGCAGACGATAGCTTTATGTCGTCTTCAAACATATTAAAGAGGGGAACAGGAAATCCGTGAATTTCGCCAAACCAAAGCAACCGACTTTCGTGAATGAATAAAAAGAAGGAAAAAAAAAAAAGAAGAAGAAGAAGAAGAAGAAGAAAAGAAAGGGAAAAAAAAGAAAAAAAGAAACAAGAAAAATACCCCCTCAAAATACTCATCTAAACAACATTATCCATGACAATGACATGTGTCCAATGAAGGATTGGAAAAAGATTCAACAATTACGATTGTTAAATAAAATAAAATAATAATAATAATAAATAAATAAATGAAAGCATCTTTTCATCTTTTTATAGTTTTCAAGCTTTTGCTATATTGCAAATTATATTGCATGCCCTTCTCTCATTTTTTTTTTTTCTTTCTTTCTTTCCCTTTTCATCTTTTTATAGTTTTCAAGCTTTTGCTATATTGCAAATTATATTGCATGCCCTTCTCTCATTTTTTTTTTTCTTTCTTTCTTTCCCTAATTAGCCTTTCGATTCGTAGAAAAGCCAAAGATTAGATGCTTTTCTAATATCCCTGTTAATGACACGACTTGGAACAACATGGGCCTATCATGTAATACTATATGACCTATGAATACCCATTTTAGCAAAAGAGAGAAAAGAAGAAAAGGGCGTGGACTTATTCCAATCTTAGAGCCTTAAATCACCCACCTCTCATAATCATGGATTGCTCCTATAATCAGTGGGAGCATCATTTTAGGCTCTGTTCTTGTGTCATTGCCTTCGTTTTAATTCATGGACTTCGAGAAAAATTTTCATGAATTATAATGTATTCCGTTATTCCCTATATATGATTATGATTTGTGTTTTTGGGAATATTGCATGTTAGCCGGTCTCTTTGCCCCTTTTGATGGGAAATTCATAGATTTATTAATATTAATATTGTCCTAGGGCACATGGAGGTGCGGCTTTTCATATAGGTTATATATATATATATATATATATCATGATTTTGTAGTATCACATGAGCAAATTAATTAGATGAATAATTCTCAAGTGGGGGGTGAGAACCATGTTATATATATGATCACTTTTTTTTTTTACAAAGTCATATACATATTTTGGTGGGGAACACTCATGATTCTATGATAGAGAAAAACAAAGAGATCGTATTTGATTCATTTAAATATGTTAGTTAATCAACTTAGTCAAATTATGTATAATGGAAAACGGGGGTATTCAAAAACAACAACATTGTACTAAGTACTTATTAGCATGCTTATGCATGTACCATACTTTAAACGTGCATGGATGTGTATCACTCTTAATTTTCGATCTTAAACTCCGAATTCAAAAGCCACTAAATAGCTTTTGAGCTCATGATACAAATTGCATATTTCCAATAAGACCCCAAGGCAGCTTATAAAAAAAAATAAAAAAATAAAAAAAATAAAGAATAAAAACTTTAGTATATAGGGGAAGAGAACAGAAATGGAGTTGCGTATATACATCCAAAATTATCTGTTCTCGGAAGAAGTTTCATACGTCTTATTTATGCCTTTCTAAATTTCCAACTTTATAGGTAAATTAACTAGTGGTTGTCACTTTGTGTGATTGCCAAACTTTACGTGAAAAGGCATCCAATATATCAATATATATATATATATATATATATATATTCTCTAATGCCTCAATATTGCACAAGTAGTGGGGCATCTTCTGCAGTTACTTGTCCCGTATAAATATTATCATATATCTATGATTTTGAAGTACTTCTCTATCAACTGATATGAGGATAATTCTGTTAGAGATCCGTTCCAAAAAGAGATGAATATTAACTATATGTCTCAAGTTCATGGCAAGCAAGGAAAAGAGAAAGTGGTGATGTTATTTTCTTTTTTCTAAGTGGTAATATATATATATATATATATGTATGTATGTATGTATGTATGTATGTATAATTTCGATAAGTGCATGAAACTGTAATTATGAGTTTGGCCAAATTGAAAACGAGTGACAAGTTATGTCACCACCTTTTGCCCTCTCTCTAAGGATAAGTAGAAGAAAATTGCACATATATAGACGAATTCAACTAAGTTTAGTCCTTATTGAGCAGCTATTTGAAAAGGCGCCGAAATTACAAAAGAAGAAAAATTTGAAGAAAATCGGGGACTTAGAAACCTTCATTATCGTGTATAATGGGAGGAATCTACTTTTTAAGTATTTTATTTAGACACGTAAAGGTTTTTTCAACTGTAATTGAAAATTTGTGTTTTTTTGCCTAGGGTTCTTAAGTTGTGGTTAGGAAGGGGATTAAGACTAGAAAAAAAGTATACATACATATATATATATATATATATGTATGTATGTATGTATTCACGTGTAACTTGTGAAAGTGAGACTAGAAAGTTGTTCAAAGTTCAAACTAAGCATGCAAAAAAAAAATGATTTTTTCTTTGAGCCCATCACAATATGCTGTTGATAGTTGAAAACTTTTTTCATTCGTTTTGATAGAATACAAGTCAATGCATTAATCAGATTTGGATACACATGAATTGTTCCGTTTCCTTTTACGTTTTTTTTTTTTTTTTTTGGTCCCAACTAAAAAGTTTTTCTAAAACATAATTATAACAAGCAAAAGGGTCTCGTGTGTATAACATATATATTCCAAGGATACAGTCGGAATTAGAAGGAAATGAGAACTAATTTAGTACTTGGATCGTTTTATGAAGAAGATTAATTGAACTTTTTTTTTTTTTTTTTTTTTTGGAACTCAAAAATTCAAACAACGAAAACTCGGAACCAAAAGAATGCCACCCCACTAGATATGGAACCGGGTTCTTACTAAGGAATAATTCGTTGATTTTGATTTGACAAACAAAGAGAGTGCAATTATTTTGATTGAAAGATGATGCTATGCAATGTATATGAATAATAATAATAATAATAGTAAAAATAATAAACTACGTGAGATGGGCCAAAATGCGTTTGCAGCAGAGAAGCTATGCTGGAACATATACTTGCTAGAATGATTCTGCATAAGTCATCCAAAAAACACAAAAAAAATAAATAAAAAATAAAGTTCACTTCTTCTGATACTATGATGACAAATATATTAATAGAAACTCCATTAGTTTAGTCACAATATTATATTGCGTTGCATAGCATTGATTATTTTATAACTACTACATTTATGGTTAACCCCTTTTTAATTTTTTGTTTTTGTTTTTTTATAAGTTGTGTATTATGAGTATTATTCTTGAAAATCATAAAGATGACTGTTTAGAAGTCTACTTTAGAATCTAAAAGATAAGCATTATATATTTGACAACTGTCCATGTAACATCCACGGTGATATGTATAGGAAATAATGCTGAACTGAAAGCTAATGATGATTGGCAAGTTTGATGCTGATGCCTTGAGAAAGAAAACTGCTTTTGCCTAACTTGTGCATTATGCTAACCTCAATGGTCATTTCGTCGACCTCCAAGTCTTCTCTTCTCTTTTCGGTTTGATAGATATTGAGAACAAGAGAAAACAAACAAAAGAAAATGAAAATAAAAACCATCTTATACATAGACACACACACATATATGTACATACATATATATGCGACATATATGCTTGTATAATGAGAATTCTACAATTGTTATATATTGTTTTGAACCTGTTTTCTAGAACATTTTCTTTTTTCTCACCCCATTTTTGGGAGAATACCTAAACCATTACGATTAGCCTTACTTTTAGTTGTGAAACTCATCATTTCTCTTCTATTCTCAATTCTTGATTGCTTCTACATTAGGAAAATTTGGTTAATTTTTTATTTTGTGTTGTAACCTTCTCCATCGACAGATCGTTAAAACATCTTGATATATATATATATTTTTTTTTTTTTCATTTTAACGCAATTTTGATTAATTTTAACGCTCATAATGTACACTATCAAAAGAGATACCCTATTATAATGAGGTAGAATCTCATGACGATGATGACAATAATAATAGCGTATGAACGTCGTTTTTATTATAAAAAATATCAAAATTTTTGCATAGTTTGGCCTTAGCAACTACGTAATAGGAATCCAAAAATATTTTTTGGGAAAAAAAAACCGTTTGAGAAAATTAGGAAACTTGCACTGTTCCTATGTTTGTTATTATGTACTTCTTAAATTATGTTTTCACCTCATTTTTCCTCTCTTTTGTTTGTATTTTTATTTTTTTCAAGGCCGAAGTATAGAGATGCAAGAACGGGTCGGCCCGGCCCATTCTCCTTAAGCCCACGCAGGCCATGGGTCGGGTCAGCCCAACTCACGAATTTTGTACGTCAGGCCGGGCTAGCCGTATAAGAATTATCTCGGCCCAGCTCACACCACAGTTCAATTTTATGTGGGCCAAGCTGGGTCGTGACGCGGGTCAAGATGGGCCGTGCCATAGGCCTTGAATGGGCCAGCCTATTCAAGGCCCATCATGGGTTTAGATGGGCCAGCCTATCTAAGCATGTAATTTTCAATTTTTTTATTTTTATTTTTAAATTTTTAAACAAGTTAACAAATATAAAAGTTTGAACAGTCAACGTAAATATTAAAAGGGATATTTTATTTACAATTGCCTCATTAAATAAAAACATTTCTAAAGAAAACTCAACGGGACAAAACCTTAGTAAGAAAAAAAGAGTACAATCAGGATAATTATGCATAAGATGTTTACAAAATTACTAAAAAATGACAAAAAAATATGAAGATATTATGGCCTAGATGGGCCGGCCCAGCCCGACCTGACCCATGATTTTTCATGGGCCGTACCGGGCCAACCCATGGGCTGATATATATTGGCTCAGCTCAGCCCACTAATATTTATGAGCTAAACCGTGCATTGAACAGTGACGGGTCATACCGACCCAACCCATCATTGTGTCATGATGGGTCTGGGCTGGCCCACAAGCTCCAGCCCATTATTACATCTCTACCGAAGTATTTTTTACTTATGTTGGTCACAAAAATCTCCGAGTCGTTGTATATGTGATCATCAACTCTGATGGTCACCTAAAAAGTGCTTGTTGGCAATCGACGACCATCTAGCTATTGGCAACAATGACCTACTAGGCGAATGACTTTATAAAGCAGAGACAGGGACATGACAATATCATCCTTATAGTAAAATACAATGTCTTAAAACTTTCCACTAAAAAAGAAAAGTCCAATGAGAAATGCTTTTTTAAATAAATGTCTCAAAGTAGACTTGGGCTTAGTCCCAGCTCAATCAAGAGAGAAGAAATAATAGATAATTTATTTTTAAGAGTAATGAGTATAAGATTTTTACATTTTATTTTTTATAAATATCATTTTATTAGTGTAATTATTTAATTAAAAAAGTTATGAATCAAGAATAAAAGATAAAAATTTTGATTCATATCTTTTAAACGGCATTTGTTAAGATTATTTAAAAAAAAAACTTGCTGACTCAGATTTTTCCATGAAAAAGGGTCGGTCAATTCTTCATTGCATCTCTATTGACAATTCAAATAGCGAAATTGACTTTGATTTGTGTAGTTTTAATGGCTCAAACACAAAAGTTTTTCCTCAAAAATCATTAGTTTGGTCTAGTGTCTAGTTACGTTTCAAACCTCTCCAATTTTTTAATTCTTCCCACTCAAATAATAAAAAAGAAAAATAGAGAGGATTGGATCCTCGTTCTCATAGTTCGTATAAATTAAACTAATGATTTCAGCTTAGACGACAACAAAACGTTCAGCATCCATGTTTGAATACTAACCTAGCAACTACCGTCTAGTCTAGCAAAAAGGAAAAGGAAAAAAAAAAGAGTAACAAAAATTAGGGAGTCTTCACGGCAGACTGGTGGAGCAAGTTATTTAGCTCAATTAGTGAAGACTGTATTTTTATCGTTTGATTAATTTTTCAACAGAGATATGCAGTTAGAATAGTTTTGTGTGGCGCGTTGTTAATATTTAATACGGATCTGTACAAATCTGACCGTTAAAAAACTAATCCAGTAATTAAAAGTAATTGTCTTTACTGGTAGGGTAAAATAACTTGCTCTACCGTAAAAATTTCTTTTAATGTCTGAGTTTCACTTATTCGAGTTTAGAATTCGACTTTTGTTATAGTAAAAAGCTCTTAGAAACAATCATATTTAACTTTTTTCCTACAATAAAAAGTTCTCACATAAAATCACATTTCAACTCAAATTAAAAATTCAAATCAATAAACTAAACGGGCCATAATTATGTATCACAAACGGATTACCACTTTTAGAGAATTTGTATTTAAATATACTACTTATGTGTGAAAAAATAAGTGCCTAATATTTAGGTATAAAAATGATATGAGTGAATAACTAGACTTTATAAAATAAAGAAATAAAATAATAAATAAAGAGAGAATTACTAAATTTATTTTTAAAAATGCATGAGTCTTAATTTTTACTCCTTATTTTTAATTAATACCATTTTAACTAATATAATTATTTGATTAAAAAGTTATGAATCAAGAGTATGAGATAAAAGTCTAAATTTATGGACTTTATATGTATTTGTCTCTTTTTTCTCTTTATAAATGGTATTGTTTTCCAACAAGAGCGGTATTGGGCCTCAATTACTCTCGTTTCTCTCATGCATTGGATTAAAAAAGAAAGAAGTAATTACATAAAATACCTACTTTAAAAGCTATATTTTTAAAAATTAATTATTATGCAATATTACAAAAATACCGATTAAGACATATATATTACCGGATATGTCTTTATGGGTTCCTCTGGGGCATGTTCCATATATGATTAATTTTTACTTTATGTAATCTGGTTGTTTTTTCTCATAATATTACACATATTCACTTTTTTTTAGCTCTAATTGAATATTTGTGTAATTAATTATTTGATTTATTTTTATTTTTATTTTTAGTGAAATGTAAATAACATTTTTAACTTTCTTCTCTCGCTCATCACCATACTTGCGCCGTTCTTTTCCTTTTGACGATTTGCGCCGTTCTGTAAGCATTACAGTTTGTAGTAAGATTTTGCTTCAGGTTCTCCATTAAGGTCATTTGATTAAATTGATTTGCAGTTACTTGCACCTTTTTGGCTTTTTTTTCTTTTTTTTTTTTTTTTTTTTGGAAAAAAACAAAACAAAACCTTTTAAGAGGACTACTTAATCAAATGGCATGAGATATTTTTGTATAATTGCTTTTCAACTTTTTTTGTGGTTCTTCATTGATGGCATTTGGTTTACAGTACGTTACCCCTGTTTTTTTGTTTTGTTTTGTTTTTGTTTTTTTTTTTTCCTTTTTCGCTTGTTGGTTTTTTTTTAATATTTTTTTTACATGTTTCCACACAATTAATGACCTAACACATTTTATTATAAAATTTACGTTCTTTATGATAATGTTAGTATTCATATTAGTGTCTTTCTATAAGTCTTTTTTTTTTTTTTTTTCATTTCGTCATTATCATAAAACATTTATTTTTATTATTTTCGTCATTATCACATTTTATTCACCCCTTTTCTATAATATCATTATTTTAAATTTTTCAATATAGATGGTAATGAATTTTTTCAAGATTTGATCACTTGTACCTCATGTTTATAACTTTTGTTATAATTCTATTTTCATTATTACAATGAGGATGTAAATACGGTAATGAAAAGCTTTCAATTCGTTATTTTTCTTTATAACATTAACATCCTAGTCATAATGAACTCGAATCATGTTCGACACAATCATACCATTTAATTATAAAAAATTGCATATAAATTCATTCTCATATGGAAATCATACATTCATTATCCTTATGCACTCCTAATATTCCTTTTCACACAAAATATATGCATTCATTTTCATAGTGAATAAGTCATTATCGTACAAATCTTTATTGTAATTTTGTATTCATTTTATTAATGAATGTATTCAATAAAATGGGGATTAATACGTATGCAGGGGAGGTGATCTTTTTGGTAATCACGTTTTTTTATTTAAAAAAAATACTCATTTTAAATATATTACAATTTCATTTTGCCTTATCTTTTATCTTTTGATTTTTTTTCTTTTTTATAAACATTAATGGTTCTTTAAATGTAACAATTAGATCTTTTGACTTTTTCTTATTAAATGCTGATTTTGTTTAATATTCCGGTGTTGACTTTTTTATTTTAGTTGTTGATTTTGTTATATTTATTTCCAATTTCTTACCTATTTTGTTCTTTAATATTTTTTCACTTTTTTCAATATGTGAGGATATAATTATCTTTATATATATATATATATATGTGACAGTCGATAGTTTTGTAAATAAACAAAAAAATATGCATTTTTAGACAGAAGGTGCTCATAATCAACATTTATGTAAATAACTCAAAAAGAAAAGAAGAATAAAATTAACTAGCATGCAACGACTTTTAATATGTTGTCGGATTTATACCACAATTTCTGTATGCATGGATTTACGCCATATTTTATAGACCTTTAACAAGTTCATCTGCGTGGTACAAATCAAAAGCTCCAAAGGTCAATTATTTTACCGCATTTCTCAAATTTTTCAATAAACTTGAGTGTAAAATTAAATTGAGTACCAATTTAAGGTCTAGTTATTTATTTAACGAGAAAAGAAGATAAATACTCCTTAGAATATTAGTATAGATTTTTACTGTTTATTTTTTATTAATACATTTTTTAGTGAAATAGCTATATTAGTTAAAGAGTATTAAGTGTTCAGGGTAAAATTCTAGACCATCATACAATCGTTTTTGTTATTTTATGGGCTGGGCCATATTGACCCATAGAAGAGAGGTAGTAAATACGGCGCCGCCTATTAAATCTGTTGGACATGAATCTCATCTATCTGGGCCCATCTCCTTGGCCCAATAACAACGAAAAACGTAAATTAAACGAAAAAAGAAGGAAAAAAAAGGGAAAAAAAAGAAAGAGAAATTGAAACGTAAAATTCATAACAACAGAGGAGCAGTTGAGATCAAAGAGCGCAAAAAATTAAAGCCAAAAGCAAAAAGATGTGGAAATCTAACAATTCAGTGTCAATCGTCTTCTTTATTTGTCTCTTCTTCGTGTTCGCATCTTCTTCTGAACCCCAGCTCGGATCAGCTCGTGTTGTTTTTCAGGTTCACGCATTTATTCTTTTTCCAATTTTATCTTCTTTCTTTTTTTTCCCCCTCTTTTATAGCGTTGCGTTCCATCCAATTTTCAGTAATTTGGGGCATACCCATTGATGGGCAATTCGAAATTCAT
Source organism: Morus notabilis (assembly GCF_000414095.1). NCBI lineage: Eukaryota > Viridiplantae > Streptophyta > Magnoliopsida > Rosales > Moraceae > Morus > Morus notabilis. The sequence continues at coordinate 699,231 of NW_010361021.1, read as the reverse complement.
GTTTTTGAACTTTCGTAGACAGATTATGGCGATATCGAATTCGGGTTCTACCCAGATGTCGCACCCATAACCGTTGACCACATTTTTAAGCTCGTTCGTCTCGGGTGTTATAACACCAATCACTTCTTCAGGGTAAATAATATACAAGGGTATCTTTTTTTTCTCTTGTTTTTGAGTTGTGTGGGGTTTTTTTTTTTTGTGCGGATAAAATATGAATGTAATCTGATTGGAATTTGCGATAGGTTGATAAGGGGTTTGTAGCCCAAGTGGCGGATGTGTCTGGGGGAAGATCGGCTCCTATGAATGAAGAGCAAAGAAAGGAGGCTGAAAAGAAGGTCATTGGTGAATTCAGCCAAGTTAAGCATGTTAGAGGTATTCTTTCTATGGGCAGGTAAAAGAACATTGTCATTTCCTGATTTACATTTAGTCCCCATCAAGTTCTATTTGTTAAACTTGAAGTTTGGGAGTATTTTTCATGAAAAACTTGGCATTTTAGTGAGTGCTTATATGACAAACATATGATTTTTTTTTTCTATCTTTAGTTTTTGTTGTTGTTTGTAGTGAATCGTGATACATAAATGGTAGTGTTAGCTATTAAGTCCCAAGACAAATGAGTGGATTGACAAGAGAAAATAATAGTACCAGTGAAAACGTTGTTTTAGCAGGCAAGCATTCTGCTGCGGGGTTATGAGCATAAGCTACGGATTTGCATTATGCGAGTGATTAGGATCTGTTCGCCATGTTATTTAAGCTTTTCTAGACAATTGTGGCTTTCTTAGTTCTTAGTTCTTTTCAACTAGTGAACTCTCTTAGTTCTTCATTGTGTCGCTTTTAAGTAGATATGAAGATCCAAACAGTGCTCAATCCTCTTTTTCAATCCTTCTCGGAGATGCCCCTCATCTTGACGGGCAGGTATGCAAATTATCATTGATGAAAATCACATTTGACAAAAGTGGCTCATAAGTAATTTGACGTAAATCCTCCTCAGTATGCAATATTTGGGAAAGTTACTAAAGGTGACGGAACATTGAAGAAGCTTGAGCAACTCCCTACTCGCCGTGAAGGGATCTTTGTGATGGTAAGTTGATGTTTAAGTTTTCAGTTAGGATTATTTTCGTGAATACCTCCTTTTATTTCAAAGTGCCTCTTAATTTTTTTAAATAGTTTAAAACAGTTTTCAATTTATAAAAAGCATATTAAAACCCCCTTCCATGTCAGTTTTCAATTTATAAAAAGCATATTAAAACCCCCTTCCATGTCAGTTTTCAATTTATAAAAAGCATATTAAAACCCCCTTCCATGTCAGTTTTCAATTTATAAAAAGCATATTAAAACCCCCTTCCATCCACTTTCCGTCTGTAATTTTAATGAATTGCTGACATGGCGTATAGTTTTAATAAATTGCTAACGTGGCGTATAATTTTAATGGATTGCTAACGCGACGTAATTAATAGATTGCTAACGTGGCGTGCAATTAAAAGTTTATAAAAAGTATTTTAAAATATAAAAATCTTAATTATTAATAAAAAACCAATTACTTAATATAAAATGCCCCAAAATTAAATAAAATGCAAAGACTAACCAGCCAAAACGAAAAGCGGAAAAACAAACATAAAAACAAATGTCAGGCCCGTTTACTTCGCTGATTCGAGTTTATAATTCAAGTTGAGATGTGTTTTTATGTGAGAGCTTTTTACTGTAGTAAAAAAGTTATATGTGACTGTTTCTGAGAGCTTTTTACTGTAGTAAAACTCGAATCGGCTAAATGAACGGGGCGAAATTGATTCAGGATATTCTTCCCCTATCTCCGACCTCCTTCTTCTCAGTTCACTCAAAAAAAAAAAAAGTAAATACTAAAAAATTAAACCACAGATATCTCTCTCAATTGCTCTTCTCTTCTGTTTGGACTCTAAACTGAAGCCGAGCCCGCAGCGCTTCAATTGCAAGCCCATATCCGTCTGCCTTCATCGCGCCATCATGCAAGCGAAAGCAACATTTCTGCACGATTGGGAGGCGGCTTGGCTGGGTTCGAGAGGTGGGCGGAGCGATTGACTGGGTTCACGAAGTGGGCGGCGCAATCGGGAGGTGACTTGACTGGGTTCGCGAGGTCCCATGGGGTCGCGGGTGGGGATGGCCGGCGTGGTTTCATGTTTAGCTATGAAAACTGATTACGATTGGGATTATTTTGGGTCTGCAAAGTGATGCCAAGAGCTGGAAGACGACCTTTTTGGGGTTAATTTACCCATCCATCTCAAAAACTTAAGTTAGAAAGCTTAAACTCTTAAGAGGTGAACCAATAATAATTTTATACTTTAATACTTTCTCTCACATGCGAGTTAGATAATGGACAATCATGTAAATAAATTAATTCAAAAATTCAAAACGTGAATATTTAAGTCTGAGATATATTAAAGACCTAACACATGATGACAATTTAAATAGGGATGAAGAGTGCAAGTATGAGAGTTTGAACTCATGACTTCTCTCTCTGATACTATGTTAATTTATTAATCCATCCCAAAAATTTAAATTAAAAAATTTAAATTATTAAGAGGTAGACCAATAATAATTTTATATTTTAATAGTTTTCATGATTTATTTTATTTTATTTTAATTTTAATATATTAAGCTTTTTTTTTATTATTTCTTAATACTTAATCACTTTAATAGAGTTAATAAGAACTTAATACATCCAGTTAATGTCGAATGGTATGACATGTCATTAACTCCGTTAAATTTATAGACAAATAAACGGAAGGAGTGTTTTGATCTGTTTTATTTAGACCGGGATCGTTTTGAACTGTTTTAAAAAATTAAGGAATAGATTACATACTTCAAGGCATTTATGAAAATAATCCTTTCAGTTATTTAAGTTTCCTATAAAATCCAGCTGAATACTAGGATTTTGGATTGAGATTAACGTTTGTCAACTCCAAGTGTCTGAAGAGTTTGTGCCGTTAATTATGTCTTTAATCTTCTTCGTTTTTTTACCCCGGAGAATCATATTAATATTGTCGTGTTATATCTTACTGTCATTGCATTCCGAGCCTTGAACGTATCATTCTCTTCGTTTGCAGCCAACCGAACGCATCACGATTCTGTCATCATACTATTACGGTGAGTGGGAATAAAGCAAACTAATCCTTCGCCAAAGCTTTTGGTGCCTTTTCTGCTTATTTTTTTCAGTCAAATCCAAAATCTCTTTAGAATTTAATATCAAAGGGAATGTGGTAATTTACACAATCTAACTTGTAAATTTTGTTTTGTTTTTGGTTTTGTTTGTAGATACGGAAATGGAAAGTTGTGAACTGGATAGGTCAATTTTGAAGAGGAGGCTAGCTGCATCTGCAGTCGAAATTGAAAGACAGGTAATTTCGACGGTCTTGATTAAACTTGTAAATTGTAATTCTACTTCTACGGCGAAAGTGAACTAATCCTGTGTCATTTTGCAGAGGATGAAATGCTTTCCGTGATGTACAGAAGAAACAGAACAGTGAGATGAGAAGAAACTACTTTGGCTCGCCAAGTTTCCGCGGTTATTTACTGTGTTTTGTATTTTTATCAGACAATTGATTATGAAAAAACCGGTACTTCTAAGCAGAAGAGAAATGGATAATACACAATTATTTTTGTTTATTTTTGTTAGAATAACACTAGAAAAATTCTTTTTGCTTGTGCATAATAACAATAGAACATGACCACCTAATGAACAAGATAATTCCATTAAGGTTATGATTTTCATGACGCCGTTTTGTTGCACTTCGACTTCACTCTTGATCATTGTTTATCTGTTTTCAGCACAACAACCATACGTTGGTTGATTGGTTGATTGGGATTCGACACTTATGTTCCTTTATTCGTATCTTTTTTTAATGTCTATTCAATAACATAATAACACGTCAATTAAAAATGTCATGTCAATAAAATTATTATGACACGTTAATTAAAAAATTAATGTCAATTAATTAATGTATTATTATTGAGGGACACAAAAAGAAATGAAAAAAAGAGACATATGAGCCCAATATGTAGACAGGGGCTTAGACTTATCAATTGCTAGTTCACGAGCATGACACCTGCACACGCTTGAGATGTGTCTGGGCCTAGTATAAGATTTTTAATCTTGGATTGGTACGAGAGCGACATGAAACTTTAATAGGCTAAGCCTAGTGTGATGCGGAGCATATATGGACCTAGTCCATTATTGGTTGGGTTGATACAATATGACATGATTAAAATTAAATAATCTTAATAAATATACTTTAAAAGTACATAAATTAGGATTTTTATTTTTTATTTTTGATTCATAATTTTTTTAATTAAATAATTACACTAATAAAAAAGTATTTATCAAGAGTAAGAAGTAAAAGTTTAGACTCATACACTTTTAAGGATAAATTTTGTAATTTTCCATTAAAATCTCTAGGTTGATTAGTTACACGGCTCGTGTTAGGTCGGCCCAAACATGCTGGCGTGCAATGAGGGTCAGAAATGGGATAAGCGACTCTGTTTAATTTTACCGATTTGAGTTTAGAATTCGAGTTTTGTTACAGTAAAAAGCTCTCAGAAAAAGTCACATCTAACTTTTTTACTACAATAAAAAGCTCTTATATAAAGTCACATCTAACATTTTTACTACAGTAAAAAGTTTTCACATAAAGTCACATCTCAACTCAAATTAAAAATTTAAATTAACGAACTAAACGTACCTAGCATCTTAGTAGACGTTCCGATCAAAATATACCTTTTTCTAAGCTTAAAAATACAATGTTCCCTATTCCTCATCACAAGTACCTTCCGAACCCCACAAACTAAGAAAAGTGAACGAAAATCATTCTGCCTTTGGTTCTTTTTATTAATGAATGATGAATGAAACCTTTTGCAGACATATTTTTCCGAATGTTCGCACTTCACAATTCACATCAATTGTAGCATTCACTTGGATAGAAAATGACGGAGCAAACAACTTAATGGCACGTTTACTTGTCACATTTTCGTGAATCGCAAGACTGGAAAACATTCTCATTCCTTTGTAATCCATAATTTTTTACTTGCATTTTTGTGCACAAAAAAACTTAAGAATATTATAATCTTGAAAAATATGTGGTAATAAGATTACGTGACAAGACCTCGTTCATTTTACCGATTCGAGTTTTGTTACAGTAAAAAACTCTTAAAAACAATCACATTTAACTTTTTCACTACAGTAAAAAGCTCTCACATAAAATCACATATCAACTCGAATTAAAAACTCAAATCAGCAAAATAAACGGGGCCTAAGTTTTTATGAAACACAGCCGGAAGATTCATGGATGTCATGGAGTTCGACAGTCTTTTGTCCTCAAACTCTAAGCATATTTCAAAAATTTGTATTTGATTTCTTGGTTAAAGCTTAGCTCCTGCAGTCAAACTCTGAAGGACCTGAAGCCTGAACACATTCTCCGACGGGAGATTAAAAATGTTTCTTCTTTTACGGTTTTTTTTTTTTTTTTTTTCAACTGAAAATCAACAGGTTGCCTAAGACCATTTGGTCTATCACACCGAGGATTCGGATAGATGGGGTTTAGGCAAAAGTTGTAGGTTCAATCTCGCTTTGTATTGTAAACAAGAAAAGAAACAAGCTAAGTTATGCGGGTGGACTTTGGCATTTTCACGAAGAAACCAACGCCTTTTCCAAGTTTGAGGGTGCATGATAAAAATTCAAGTTAGAGGGATAAGTTCGAAGGAATTTATAATATTTGTCCTAAGTTATAGTAGCAGAGGTTGACTATGATTCATTTTGGAAATTCTTCTATTCCCAAAATATTTTTTAGATTTCAATTTTCCCCCCAAAACCAGCAATTAGATAAGAACATACTAGGAATCATTCTGAATTTTAGTGGGATGATCTTAATAAAATTAGTGCATACCTTAATACAATATTCTTTCTTATCCAAAACCTTTTGCATATATTCTAAATCTTCAATATACTTGTAAGTAAACGTGTCGTAACTGTCGCTAAAATGGGATATCTCTTGACAAATAAGTTGTTGAGGAGAAGCATCCTTATCTTAATCACTCCCACATTTGCAAAGTACTAGTGAAATTAAATAACCAATTAATCACCCCAATAAAGACCTATATATTGGAATGATCGTGAACTATTGTGTAAACTCACCGTATACGTATACAACAGAGGAGGTTTTTGATAACTTTTGGTTATAGCTGTAAGAGGTTGAAAATAACATGTTTAAAACGCTATAAGACTTCAATTATGTAACGTTTCTCATATTATTTTCAGAAAGCTATGTTTTCATAGGACTTTTAATAGCGTCCGATGTCCTAACGCTCCACAAAACGCTATTAGTAGTGCTTAATAGCGTTTTTGATTAGCTATTAATAATAATATTTGTTGTAGTGGTAAGGCCTTATCATATTCTGGAAGTGATTTACTGTGAGTAACCCGCAAACAATCTCAACCACGGTTTAAGAAAAACATATTTCGTACGTGTTTTAAAGTCTCCATTCTCATATTTCCAACATAAACACGTTAAAACTTACCTTCTAGGGTGAACTTCACAAGCAAATACACCAACATGGGAACCAAAACCACATGCACACTAAATATCAGTTGGAGACGTACGCTGTTCTACATTTCCTCGTGGGAGAAAGATGGTCACAAATGTCTCCTCTCTGTCGTTTCAGTATGCAGTATATAATTAAGCATGACCCTCACGATTACAAAACTTCTTTCAGCTCCACTTTGTGTTTCACAATTTCAGTCCAAGAAAGACACATCATGTGCTTCATATCATGTGGCATTAATGAATCCTTGACCAATATTATTCCAAAGGGTGATATATAAACATATATATCTATATAGGTCGAAATTTTTTTTTCTCCTTCCAATATTTATTTTGGTTTGTCTTATTATATGTTATGCAAGAAAACATAGAGGTTTTCTCACCATTCAACGGTGAGTCCAATCAATGGATGCTACTGGGCTGCATTTTTTTTTTTTTTTTTTTTTTTTTTTTTTTGTGTGTGTTACTTCTTCAAAATCTTAGGATGTTTTTAAAACACTCTAATATATATTTGAACAATAGGGGAACAAACTCACATGGCTATATAACCCAACAAAATGGCACTAGTCTATATATGGGAGAGAGTGTGGTTCAAATTTTGTGCACATAATTTTGTTTCAAACTTGTGCTACATGGGTTGTTGGCTCTTTGCACCTAGCTAAGTTGGTCGTATTCAGGGATATTAAAATTGACTGCAAAACTTTCACGTGGAGACAAAAGGTCTTCCATCTATTCTCTCTCCATTACCCAAATAATTAATAAGAACAAGGATTTTTGTTCTCCAATATTTCAAATTACTCCGTTTTGGTCCCAACTAATTCTGTTTTTTTTTTTTTTTTTTTTTCTCTTTGGTTTTCAATTTCTTGAAATTCAGTTTTCTGGGGTTTCATGTGGTAGGAATCCAAATTCATGAATAGGACAAATGAGAGAAGAAAATTCCAAAAAAAAAAAAAAAAAAACATGATAACTGCCTCCTCCTGTGCTTGAAGTTGATTAATGTCTAGGTGATATTGGGCTCAAGTAAGGCTCAGTCTCAAAAAGCAAGGGCAGAAGACAGAGCTGAGTACAATTTATAAAGATGCTTGCCTAACTGCATTATTGGTTGCTCAACTCTTAATTATTCCGGAAAAATTTTACAGTACAACAGTTAGAAAGATTCTATTCAGCTCAGCAAAAAAAAAATTGGGAACCACCTCTGTAGGAGCATTAGGAGTCGACACGGGACGGATATAAAATTTAAGATTTTGAAAAAGAATAGACTCAGATTTTTAAAGGGAGAAACTACAAATGGTAACAAAATTTAAAAAAAAAAAAAAATTCACATAGAGTGGCTACCTACCTTGTGTGGCTCCGCCCTTAGGGTCCATTATATTAATTTTTACAGAGCTCAGGGTCCCACAGACTTTTTTTTTTTTTTTTTTTTTCAATAATAGGTTTTCTTCCAAGAGTATATAAACATGGTTACTTGGGAAAGGAGAAAGGAGAAGATTAAACGACTACTTAAAAACTTATTTTGAATTTATTCTTTTAGAGTTTAATTTGAGTATAATTTTTTAGTTAAATTTGAGTTATAATTTGAGTTAAACTTGTAACTTGAGTTTGTGTTTGGTTGTGTACATTTGAGTTATGGTTTGAGATAAGAATCTTTTTGAGTTTGTGTTTGAGTGAGTCAAAACTTGAATTTATATTTAGATAGTATTTTAATAAAAACTCAATGCTGATAAAAAATTTTAATAAGGTATATGGGTGGGATTTTATTCGTCTTTTCGTTGTCAACGCATAGAAAAAAAATCATCTCAATCAGAATTAAAACAAAAAAGTTATAGCATTTTTAAGAATAGAAAAAATGCTGTTAATTAATTTGAGTTCGAGTTTCTGAACTCGAGTTGAAGGGGAAACTTGAACTCGAGTTTTAGTCCTAACTCGAGTTTGAACTCGAGTTTAAACTCGAGTTTAAACTTAAAAGAACATGAACTCGAATAAAATTGTAACTCGAGTTGCCTTTTTTGAGTTTTTCACTCAAAAGAACAAGCCCTTGATTTCTGAGAACCAAACGTCAAAATTGTTATGAGGAAAAACATTTCGATTCGTTTGGTACGAGGATTTAAATCATGATGATTTTAATCATAATTTTAAAACTAAAATCATAATTTATGATTTTAGATTAAATTATGATTCTGAAACCATTATTCAGAATCAGGGAAGTTTGAATTACCTTGAATCAAGAGGGGAGTAGTTTTAGAATCATGATTTGAACTAGTATAAAATATACATCAGATTCTGAATCATCCAAACCAAACACTGATTCAGAATCATGATTATGAATTATGATTCAGAATCACTGTAAACATACGCTGATTCTGAACAAGAATTTAAAATCATAATTTTGGATCTATCTACCAAACCTACCCAACAAAACTATTTGAACCCGAGTTACCTTTACCAAACATGCTCGTTTCAAATCCATGGAATCACACGTTTTCCTTTGATTACATCTATGATTGTTGCTAAGTATAGAGGCTGCTTGTCGGCTTTTGGAAACACGTTATGAGTCGGTCATCAGCCATTGGCTGCCAATAATGCAATGCAGCCAGTCTTTTCTTTCAACAGTTATGCTTGTTGTCGACAATGGAATCCGTGTTTAAAACTTGTCATGTGATTTGCTTTGACGTTATGATAATGGTAATAACAGTACATCAATACTTTCTGCTTTTGATGTAACTTAATTCCACCGAATTAAAGTTTCCTAACATAGGACAACTTACATAAAATAAATGTTTCCGTTTTAATGGTTGCCGGTCTAGTGGTAAATCTAGACTCATATTTCTACCGCCAATTAAAAAAGAAAAAAAAAAGTTTTTGATTATGAAATATCTTATGTACACAAGGCTTAGAATTAGTTGGTTCAAACTTCAGATTAATTACTTGATGCATGCAAAAGTATTATTGTCAGACCGGGATGTGGTTGGGCCTGTTAGTTATTGGGACAGAATTTTGAATATTCATTCACTAATTCAAGATTCTCGAGCAAGCCAAGCATACAGTTAGAACTTATATTGAAAATTCTCAACAGTAGTACTAATTATATTGAAAATTTCAAAATTAACAGATAAGAGAAGACTTTATAAAAAAATCACATGCATATAGAGGCAGATTTCCTTTAGTAAGAAACACATGAGCACGTACGTAGTAGCTAGACAAAACATCTCTCATTTTTCCCCATTTTATCTTTCATGAGTTGACAACCACATAAAATACTAATGATAACTTAACGTCTGATACATCTAACAATACATAAAAGAGTCAAAACTCTTTTTTATGGTGGCAGTCCCTCCACTTAGCTCTTTTTTTTTTAATATTTATATTTTTTTGTGATTTTTTTTAAATGATGCTTTTTTTTTACATTCTAATTTTTTGGGTGGTTTTTAAAAATACGTTGTTCCCTCACTCTACTCCTATGAGAATAATTTTTCACATGTATTCTTATTTTACTTTTAGTTGGTTAAAATAATTTTTTCAAATGTGTTTCTATTTAATTTTTTTCATTAATTGTTATTTTTACACATATTTCTTTTGAAAATAATTTCAAAATTCCTTAAATGGTTGTATAAATAAAATTGTTATTATTTGGTGAATAATAAACTCTGCAGGTATTTTTAACACGCAATAATAAGTGAGGGAGCATGTTACAAAACTAGTAACGAATTAAATGGACGATGCTACCAACCATAAAGGCGGCATATTTATATATATTATATGTTACGTGTAAACTCAAAAATATTTGAGATATGATCAGGCACTATTTAGGTATGAATCCTATGATGTATATTTTTCTGTTCATATTGTTCTATCTTCGGAACATGTAACATGTCATACGAAGCAAATATTGATATGCTATTAAATTAAACTAAAGTTCATGCATACTTCGTATGAAGTGCTACTACACACACTTAAATAAGTAGGAAAGTGCGCAGGAAAATTTTGAATAATTGAGTCGTTAATAATTTTGAGGAGAAGCCGATACCATTTTTTTTTTTTTAAATGTGCACGAGTACTACTGTTTAAACTTGTTGTTGCCCTACGTGGTCATAACAGGTAGAAATGTTAGCATTACTTTTTCCGTTATTTTTTTTGTCACTCTTTGCATTTACTGTTTGACACGTGAACTCTACTGTTTCATTTTCTGTTTAAATAATAATATATCATGTTAGTAGAGTCCATGTGTTAAACAATAAATACAGAGAGTGTGACAGAAAAAGCGATACTATCATATCTCTTACTGCCCGATATATATCACGGGCTAGCTCTCAATAAGTAAATTAATGAAGTTACTTTGAAAGTTTTGAATTATGAAGGCTTGTATAAGTCCATATATATATATATATATATATGTATGTGTGTATTAATTTAATATGTTCAAGCACAAAGGAAAAAAAAAAAGTAAAAGAAAAGCTATATGTGTGAAATTAACGTGGTCAGTTATTATTTTTTTCATATTTTATATTTATCAGTACTTTGAGGGTGAAATTAACGTGGTAAAACTCTCAGTCTATACGTGTATATATGTGTGTGTATATATATATATATATATATATATAATATTTTCTCTCTTTCTAGAAGAAAAGGATTTATAATTTATTTGAAATTTTTGAACAAATAACGTATTATTTTTGACGTTGTAACTACCCATGCCATACCAGTACATGTAACATATATTGTGCCAAAAATTTGTTATGGCAGTTTCATCGTACCCCCGTTTCAATTTGGTATCTGTTATTTTGTTAGGCATCATTATGGTACAGCCACAATATTGCTCGTTAACAGATAGTTATAGTACTGATCCAAAGATTTTGTTAGGTAGAAAGATATACACAATAATTTTCAATAATCGTTTGGGTGTAAAATGATCAAACGATGAACAACAAAATACTTCACTTAATTGGACCACTCAAGAATTTAAAGAAACCCTAGAAATCAAATTCTTATTAATTTTAAGTAAGCAAAAGCGCACAAATGATCGCCTTTTCCTCCTAGTTACATGCATTTGGGACGCGAAAAGTAGTTACATTAATTCAATATATCTAAACCGTTCATCTTTAGCCGTCAAATCTTATACGTATTTTCCTCGTTTTGTATTCGTTTCTTGTTTCACTCTGCAGACACTCTTTAAGTTGTTTTGCTTTAATCTTTCTCTGGTTAGTTGCTTATTTCTTTGGTTCTTTTAGTTTAATTACGTCTCCATTTCGTCTCTCATGTAAATGCCACCGTTTTATTCTTTATCACAAGTCCGTTCTATAAAAACGTTTGAGTACTTCAACTTTCAGATACCAATAAATTGGATGCACGTTTTAAACCTGATCAGAACATGAAAGCCGTTTTTTACATTTCAAATGCATGCGTGGTTCAGCTGAATCTTGTTGACAATGGTGGTACATATTCATCAATTTTGCCTCCTCAGTAGTCCACATTTTGGTCTTTTTTGATAACTTTGTTTTGCTGGTTACTCCACACTCAACGGGAACTTCCAATCAACTTTTATATATATATATATATATATATATATATATTTAGTAAGTAAGTTATACATATATATATATATATATATTATATAATTATTATGTAAAAAAGGCCAGGGAAATTTTATTTTTTTAGGAAAATTTATTATAAACGCTACGCGAGTGCATTCAACGTGTTATATTTTTTTGAATATAAAGGTTTAAAATTGCTTCATAATTTTTTCTATTGATCACTTAATATTATTTTAAGAGGTTAGTTTAGTAAAAAAAATAATAATAATAAAGAGCATAGTTAAAAGGAAAACAAAGTTTTATGGGAGTAAATTAGAGAGAAAACCATTTATGGAGTACATATGAAAAAAAATAGTATTTAAGAGAGTTATAAGAAAAACATATTTAGGCAGAAACATATTCGAGAAGATATGATCTCAGTAAAATAATTAAAAAAAAAATATTTTATGAGGGCCACATTTGGAAAAAGAAAATTGAGTGGACTCATATTTGAGAGAAATTATTTAAATGGAGAAAATTATAGTGTTTTTATTTATGAGATAAATTGAGAGTACATCCGAGAAAAAAAAAACATATGTAAATATATAAGAAAAAATGTTTTGAGAAACATATAAAAAGGGACTAAACTACAAAATAACTTTAAAAAAAAGGAAAAAAAAGGATATATTTAAAATAAATTATATAAATAATTTAAAAAAGACACATTAGAAACAAAATTAATCTCTATAAGAGCTTAAAAATATAGAGAAAAAGAAAAGAAAAGAAAAGAAAAAGATAATGCTCATGTGTTAAAAAGGAAAAGTCTCCTCGTAAGGCCACATGTCAAAAGGACGGAAAGATCTTTTGACTATTTATGTGTGTTAAAGATTATATGTTAAAGATATATAAGGAGAGTGAGGGAGGGTTCTCTTTCTCATTAATTAGGTTTCCGACCTTATACTAATATGCTTTTTTTTTTCTTTTCAAGTGTTGTGCTAGGAGACGTTTGGTTCATAGATTAGAATCATATGATTAGAATCATTTTTTATTTACATGTATTTTTTGTGAGAGAAAATACTGTAGTGAAGATTTAAATTATAGTTTGAATCCTCTAACCAAACATCCCCTTAATGACTTTATTATATATAGTTTTCTTAAATATTCTAGTAACATGACGTTTACAGACATTTGGTGACACATGATCTTGATACAAAATTTGTGTGCCCCACTACTAAATCCCACCATATCCTCTATAAAAGAACTTAATTTTCCTGAAGACATGATACATATTTTTGGATCAGGAAATTAAAGTATATTTAATTCTTTTTTGTTCAAATTAGCGAGCAAACCAAAGTTATATATAAGTTTTGAGTAATTCTAGTCATCGACTCATCGGCTTTGATTGTTGTGTTTTAACCTGTATGTAATCAATTTTCAACTTTTTCCCCTTCTTCTTGAGCTATTAAAGTTGAAATTAACAAAAAGTACTGAAAAACACTTTTTTTTTTTTTTGGCTGAATTTGGATTCATATTTAATCATAGATACATCTCTCCCAAATCCCAACTAATAGTTACGTCGACAAACGAAGTTCTAAACCAGAAATTTCGCCGGAAAAGAAGTTCAGCACATCCCCCTGTCACGTGCGGACATGTAACGCCTAACTTCTACGACATCTTATCTTTTACATATTATATATATATACATGTAATAATGATACATTATGTATATTAATATTATATTAATATTACATAAATTGCGTATCCAAGTGATGAGCTGAGATTTTGTCTTGGTTAAGAAAAAAAACAATGGAATCGTTGTACATATGTCAATCAGATTATCTGGATTTTTTGTTTTGTTTTGGTTTTTTTTTTTTTTTTTGCCCCAGAAAGGCGCTGTAGTACATTGTAGTGTCACATACATTGATGTAATTAACTACAAAGGTTGCTTAAGTACTAAATATATGTTAATGAAGAAGTCGTACAAAATTAAATATGTGTAGCTCGGGAATCGAGATGAGTTTGACGGCAGAGTTTACGAGACCACACGTGCCTTGTCGTAACCCAGAGTATGGAGGTTTGGTATTTTATATCAGACTGGTCAATACTGTCATACACACTAGGGAAGGGAGAGAGAGCTAAGTTTTTCACGAGGAGGATATTTGGTATAGAGATTTTCTCATAAAAAATTTACGTAAATCAAAAATGGTTTGAATCACATAGTTTGAATTCTCCAACTAAACGTCATTTACATGTCTGTTTAATTTGTTGATTTGAGTTAATATGTAATTTTAAATGAAAGTTTTTTACTGTATCAAAAAAATTAGATGTGACGGTTTCTAAGAGCTTTTTTCTATAACAAAACTCAAATTCTAAACTTGAATTGATGTAATAAACGGGATCTACATTGTTTAGAAAAAGAAAATATAAAAAAACAATAGAATAATTATTTATTATCGATAATGCGGCTAGAACCAAAATATCCATATTCAGATTGTGTTATGGATAATTTAAACTAAAAGAACTTTGAAAATCCCATATGCACGTACGAAAATATTGGTATGTATTAAGTTTTGGGTGTTTAATTTGTTTATTTTCTTTTTCTAACGTGATTTTAATGAGATTTTAATGTTTAGAAACACGCACTATCAATAAAATATTTTTACTGTATAAAAAGCTCCAATACGAAAAATTTCTATTATAAGTACTACACAATTCTTTAAATCACTAGATCACATTCTAATAATATTAGAGCTATAAAAAATGAAAAATATAATGAAAACTTGATCAAGACCCAGCCATCCATATAAGGATAATACTCAATAAGTTAAGGTTCATACACTGCATTTCTTTTAGAAATAAAAGCAATGTTTCAAATCAACCGAAAAAGATAATACAAATGTAGATAGCACTAGAATACTGAGATCAATATGTAACAAAAGATACACTTTAATAAATAAAACACTCAAATGATGATTACTAATTCACCTTCCGTTATTTCATCAAGACCATAGCAATGCAGTCCGGGCTGCAAGGTATCAGGTAGTGCATTTTTTTTTTCTATTAGCGTGATCATAACTACACGATCGATAAATTTGAGCCCAAAAGAATTAAATATTTGACTCTTTAAATATATTATCCGCCTCCAACATTGATTTTTCTGTTTAATAGTATAACAAATCTATTGTTGATGTCAATTTTTGATTGCTAGCCTTCTTATATGATCTCACTTTTAAAAGCTACACATATGATAAAAAATAATACATACATACATACATATATATATATATATTTATATACTCACACACACAGAGGAGCACATACAAAAAACGATAAGACAATATACAGAATTATAACTATATTAAGATCCAAGTGTGGAAACTTATCTTTTATCTTTGATCTTTATTTATATATAAAGATCAAAACTACAAAATAGATAAAAAGAAAAGAAAAGAAAATATTCTTACAAGAAATTTGTGATAAGAGTCAGAGAATTTGGGGTAAAGGGAAAAAGAAAAAAAAAGGAAAGAGCGAGAGTTTATAGGGCCGGCTACATTAAGCGGCTTCTTTAAGTATTGCTCTCCTTTGATACTATAATATGACACATATACATTGGAAATAAATAACTTTTCATAAGCCAAAACACCCTTAAGTACATATATACATAGATGAGTATATATACAGATGATGATTTGGGAGTAACTCCTTTAAAATAATAATGTTAATGTAATTGTCATGTAGCGCAAAATTAAATATATTAATATATTATTAAAATGACAGGAATTAATAAAGATAACATGGGCTTGCTTGCTGAGACTGACACCGAGAGGGTCCAAGTAGTAGGCTTATAAACAAGCACATTTCTCTTAACCCACTTGAACTCTAACCCCAGTTTGGCGACATATTCAGAAAAGACAGTATGGGGTAATCTCTATTCCTTTTTCATCAGTATCTCCCTCCTCTTTCTCTCTCTCTCCTTATAACTTTCTCTCTCTACACCACATTTTTCTCTCAAAACCCTAATTAATAATAACGAGGCATAGCCCACTGCTTTCTCCCATGCACTTGTCCTCCCTTCTCCCAACACCCACTTCTCTATAGTTTTCTTCAGGGCTTCCTTATCTCCCCCTGTCCATAACTTGTCTCATATATATTACACCCCCGATATTCTCTCCTCTTATATTTATATATATATATATATATATGCATACATATATATTTATACACCCCATCTCTAGCAATATATTTATATATATATACCCCCCAAAGTTCTCCTTAGCTAGCTCATTATAAGTCATTACTTCTCTCTGACAAAAACCCCCCACACTCTTTTACTCTCTTCCTCTTCTTTGTCTCTCAGTTTGGTTTTCTGTTTTTCTCTCTTATTCATTTATACTAGGCACTAGCTCGTAATATTATACATATATATATATAAGTCCTGTACGCTGACACCTCGAGCTAGCTAGCTGTTTCAACATTATGTCAAGCAGAAGATCTAGTTCGAGGCAGTCTGGTGTTTCCATGAACATCAGTGATGACCAAATCACCGATCTTGTTTCCAAGCTTCAACGACTTATTCCTGAGATCCGTAACAGACGCTCCGACAAGGTATAAATAAATGTATTCTTTATATATGTACATACATGATAAATAGTGAATATAAGTTATTATTTTATCGCTTTTTATATCTCTATATGTGTACTTCTATAGGAATTATAATTTATATGTATATTTGTGTGTTATTTATTGTGTGGTCTTCATTCTGCTTTGGAAGATAAGTCACGCTTCTCTTACAGCCTCATTTAGTCTGTAAGGCGCAAGTTGAGGGGTTTTGTGGGACTCAACTTGTACCCTACTAACATGCATATATATATATATATATATGTATGTATGTATGTATGAATGCATTTTCTTCTACATGACTTCTTCTTCACTGCTACAAAATGCTTAAGTGTCACGGAAAATAAACTGCCACGAACGTCAGATATTTAGTACTAGTGTAATCTTACTTGTACGCATCTTATATACCTCATTAAAACAGTTGTCGTTTTCAATTTTTGTAGTTTTATGGCATGCATGAGTCGTTTTTGGCTAGAATTTGTGTGTGTATTACTCACCTTTCCATGTTTTTATCCAAAATGTATATTTGATAACAACATTAATATGGTAATTGGATAAGGCTGTTCATTAAGTTTTGGTCACGCACGCATGCAGGTGTCGGCTTCCAAGGTCTTGCAGGAGACTTGCAACTACATTAGGAACTTACACAGAGAGGTCGATGACCTGAGCGACCGTTTATCGCAGCTCTTGGCGACGACGGAAAACGACAGTGCTCAAGCAGCCATAATTAGGAGTCTACTTATGTAATATAATGGGGACACATGTTACAAGTGTACCCCTATATATATATGTTCCCGCTTCTATCTTTTTTTATCTCTTTCCAAATATAATATCTAGCTAGGGTTTGGTCATGGTAGGCCAGGGTGAGAAAGGTTTAGATATGGAATATATATCCATTGAAATCCCTTTTCAGAGACCTGTAGTAATTAATATTTAACGATCATAAATAAAAGGATCACTTGATGTTGATGATATATCTAGACCAGCTTTTGAATTGATCATTTTTGACGCTTTGTATCCAGAATGCTGTGTCCTTTGTCCCCCCATGAAAAAGGAGTTAAGTTTTATTTTTTATTTTTTATTTTTATTTCTTTAGATTTTTCAGCTGTTGCTGATTGTGACACTTGTAATATTTAAGTACTATATATATGTTTACTACATTATCTTCATGATCTCTCTTTGCAGAATAAAAACGACTTAGGACCATGAGTACAAGTCAAAAAAACAAAAGTAATTAGAAGTGGACAAAGGTCAACCTTGTTGATGAAATTATATATATATATATATATATATATAAAATGTCTTGTTGATGATAGTGTTAATTAACATGTGACTAATTGCCCAACAATACTTATGCATCTCGTCAAGAGGTTAAATCAGCCGAGTAATATATAGACTAGCTAATTAAAAATAACAGGACAAATTAATTATGACCATCTACTAATTGCATATATAACGCTCACAAAGATAACAAATAAATTAATCAGTAATTATAATGGGATTGACAACTTGTGGTTCAATATTTGCAGCTTGGTTCTTCACTTTTGTTGTCTCAAAGTCTTTCTATTACAGCTTAATTTTTGGTCCAGATTATATCCAGTTACCTTTAGTACTAATTGACAAATTAATCACCAATCTTAATTAGCTGTCGCAGTTATCATAACAATGCACATGAAAATCTCTTAAAAGATAATAAAGAATTAATTAGAGATAGAAACAATGGCTAATTATTTCATATAATATTGATCAAGTTAAATAAGTACGTACTCTCCCCTTCTTGCGGTCTCTCTTACCTTTGTTCTCAACTTTATATAGTAGAAATATTTTAATAAAATGAGAGGGAGAAAAAAAAAAAACATTGGACGACAACATGGACAAAAATAACGGCCGTATTTGAAATTGATCCTATTTTTATTTTTCATATTTTTTAAGAAAAAAATAAAAAAGTTTACAAAACGACGCTTAGCGCAATAAAGATAAAAAATAAAAATGAAAATAATTTTTTAATTTAGTGTAAAATATGAGAAAAATAAAAAATAACTTTTAATCATTTTTTATTTTTTATTTTTATTTTTTCCTCCCTCAAATAGAAATAAAAAGAAAAATATTATTGAATTTTTTTATATTAAAAATAATTTTATATTTAAAATTAAAATTATTTTTATTTTTATTTTAATATAAAAATTAAAATTATTTTATAACGAATTCTAAATCCACCAACGTCATTTTTGCATCCAAATATTTGGTGTAGACAGCATCATTTTTTGTCAGCATTTTGCGCGTAAGTAATAGTTACTTTGTCCTAAAAGTCAAGGCTTTCAATAATTAGGATATTCAAACTTTTCATTGATCGTGACATGTATTATACAGCCCAGAAAAAGCAAATATGAATAATTATGAAAAAAAAAATGAATAATCAACTGAGTTTACCATTCTGGAAAGACACTAACGAAAATTTTTCTATGCCGGAATAGTTTTTTATGTATCATAGCTGTTTTTTCTTTTCTTTTCTTTTCCCTTTGCTTGCAATATTTTTACTGCTTTATTTCAAAAGGTGCCTCCCGAGCGGAGCAGCCACCGAAAATTTCGTGCAAATCAATCATTATTTCACATTTTAGTTACATTCATATTTATAAATAAAATAACACATTACCTTTTTTTCCGGAAAAAACAGAGGGAGTATGAAAAGAAAACAAGAAACATCATCCGGAATTTTGATTTGTCCTTAATAACAAAAGCACTTTGACTAGCAAAGCTTCCTATAATTAGTAACATTGACCCGGAACTTTTAGTACGGTTTTGTTTGCTAAAATATTTTATGCATCATATATGTATAAATATGTGATATTCATTTATTTACGTGTTTATTTTATTTTATTTTATTTGAGTTGTCAATTGATAGATATATAGAAGTCGTGTGGTTGAAACTTGATTCTTCAATTCACGGGTTTAATGGATCCTTTTGGGCCCTAATTCTTTCTTGGTAGACCACTTCTCTTTCGATTAATTTAATGAGAAATAGTAAAAAATAGGTTAATATAAAAAACTTAAGAAAATATATAAGTCAATTTTTAGTTATAGAAATTAATAGGTCATAACTTATCAAGTTATGGTTTATAACTAGATAAGTTATGAATAAACTTGTCAAGTTATGGTTCATAACCAGACAAATTATGGACAATTATGGATAATAACTCGTCAAGTTATGGTTTATAACCAGATAAATTATGGACGAAAACAATAATTTGGCCTATTTATTAACTTCTGTAAACTATTGGCCTATTAATTTTAATTCATCTCAAGTCTTTGTCTATTTTCCTCTTTCTCCCTAATTTCATTGAGAAGTTTTAACACCAACTATAACTATGATGTCTTCAGGCCTGTTCACTTTATCAATTCGAGTTTAAAATTTGAGTTTTACTACAGTAATAAATTCTTAAAAATAGTCGCATCTAACTTTTTGACTACAGTAAAAAATTCTCACATAAAATTACATCTCAACTTGAATTAAAAACTCGAATCAGCGAACTAAACGGATAATTTTGCGTGATTTATGAAGTCACTAACGTGAATGGTATTTTTATTTGCAAATAAGTATGATTAGGAGAATACACCAATAGCTCGTCCTTTTGGAGATATATATATATGGGTAGCTCAGAAGATCTATCATGGATTTACGCGAATATAACAACACTTACAGAGCAAATTTAAGTGACATTCCACCCATCATTTTATAGAAGGTGAAATTCTACAATTAAATTTGTTAGAGGTCAATGATCAAATCTGAACGACTCATAGTATCAAATTACAATAAATAAATGCATGAAAATAAATAAAGACAGAGACACGAAGAATTTTATAGAAGTTCACTCGTTAATAAAAGTTATGTCCTAGTGCTTTTATTATATTCAATGATGAATTACAATGATGTTGAGAACAAGAAGAGGAAGAGAGAATAGAGAAATTTGACAAAAAACATATGAAATATAGAAAAATTGGGAAAAACTAGACCTAAAACTCTGTGAAGCGTGCTCCGATTGTCTTGGAATGCGTATAGGACTTTCGGAATGCAATATGGAAGCTAGGGCTTGCTTGTAGGCGTCTAGGAGATGACGAATGCGTGAAAAGTCCTCTTTTACAAGCTTGATGGCTGATCTTCCTGTTGGAGAAGGATTTGCTATTTAAATTCGAACCGCAAGTCTTTTCGGCTTGTTGATGATCCTCACGTTTGAATACTTGATTTAGGGATGAGATAATCCCTCTTTAGTGCTGATATCTCTATTTAAACCAAGGTTCGACTTTGATTTGGTAGAGCATGGCTGTTGAACAGCTCGTCGGATGAGCTGTTCGTCCATTAAGTTGCGACCCTCGAGCTGTCGAAGCTCGCGGCTCTCTCCAGATGCACTAGAGTCATTTTTACAGGCTGTTTCTAAATTTGGGAGACTACCAACTCATTAAGTAGCTTGTCATATATTGGAGACTCATTTGATGGTCCGTGATTGACGAGCTGTCGGTGGCTCACAGATGATTTGAGAGGTCGATTCTATGATTGATCCTCATTCTTGAAAATGTGTGTTGACATGTGTATAGTGAAAAATGAGATATTAATTAAAATTTAACGTCAACGTCATTTCTCAATAGAAACAAATATGACCAATTGATCATGTCCATTAGAAACACAATCCAAAAGTTTTTTCTTTTTCTTTTTGAGAAATATCGAATTCTATGAAGATATATGGTCAAAATGATACGGGTATTATTCTTTACATCTTATGTTATAGTCCTGCATGAATCAAC
This sequence comes from Morus notabilis, assembly GCF_000414095.1. Lineage (NCBI taxonomy): Eukaryota > Viridiplantae > Streptophyta > Magnoliopsida > Rosales > Moraceae > Morus > Morus notabilis. The sequence continues at coordinate 677,747 of NW_010361021.1, read as the reverse complement.
TACGACAAGGAAAATATGAAGAATCCAAAGTAAACCAAATGCACCAACACATATTCTTACTCAAAAGCACCCAAAGTAAAGTTATTTATTACCTTACATTTGAAAAAAAAAAAAAGGAAAAGAAAAGAAAAAAAAGGAGCTGTTCCTCAAATGTCTATAAAGGAGGTCGTCTTATCATTGGCTTGGCTGCAAATCGAAGTTAACCGCTCATAGGAGAAACTGTAGCTTGTTCAAATGAAGTGAAAAAAAAAAGAAGAATGTATTAAATAGCATATTTATGAAATTAAATTACGTAAATAATATATTTTAAAATGATTTAAAGTAAGTAGCAGTTTATTGTGTAAATGATTCATTTACTATTAGTAAAAAGATTTTTTTCTACGTAATTTTTTTTTTAAGATTAGTAAAAGATTTATTTTCCACCTAAATAAAGATTGTTTACCACGTAAATTATTTTTTATCAGTAGTAAATGAAATATTTATACGGTAAATTATTATTTACTTCAATAATTTTAAAATATGTTATAATTTAATTTTAAACATTTACTATTTACTATTATAGATATTTAATATGGCAGGTATTTAACTCCTTTCCCCGTTAGATTACCTAATTTGCTCAATAAGTCTCCATTACTGACTGTGCTCCGAATGGGCTCAAGACCAAAGCCCATAATCTGTGACGGACCAATGGCCCAGTAAACTAAAAAAATGTTGGCCTAAAAAGGTTGAGCATAGTTTAAAGCACCTGACGGCTGTCGCGTCGCGTTCGAGTGAAGGACACGGCAAAGAAAGAAGATCGTGGCATCGTCGTCGCTAGAAGTTCCTTGGCTTTCTCAGAATTAGAAAAAACAAAAATTTCTTTCAATCCCAGTCTCTCTCTCTCTTTCTCTCTCTAGTCTCTCTGTTCTCTGCTTTGGAATTGGAAAAGTATGAGCGACGAAGCAGTCGGATATTCCGTGGAAGTGACGGGCCTCTCCCCCGAAGCCACAGAGAAGGACGTCCTTGACTTTTTCGCCTTCTCCGGTAACATTCTTCATCTCCAGATCATCAGGTCTGTTTGATTTCTTCATCTTCTCGATTAATTTCTTTCTATTTTTTTATTAGTTTTGTTCGTTGCACCATTCGAATCACGGCTCACATTTTTTTGCTACAATACAAAAAATTGAAGTTCAACTTTTTCTACTACTATGTTTATACGAATTCACTTTTCAATTCAAGTTCTCTATCTTCTTTGTTTCTTTGAATTGTTCATCTTTTTTTTTCATGAATTTGTCCTTTTTTGTGTGGGAAATAACAGATCTGGTGAATACGCGTGTACTGCCTACGTGACGTTCAAAGATGCGTACTCTCAGGAAACTGCCTGCTTGCTCAGTGTTAGTAACTTCTTCCCTTCCCCCATCACGATCATCTTTTGGGGCAGTTTTTATCCACTCCTTTATTGTTAAAATCTTTTGTGAGAATAATTGCTTAGCGTTTTGGTGTCTAAATTATGTCTATGGAAAGAACTACTTGTGAAGAAGGATTTTTTTTTTTTTTTTTTTTTGGTAGTTTTAAAAATTGATACTGTAACCTGCTGCACGAAGCATATGTAGAAACTTTGAAGATTAATTAACAAAGTTTATGAATCAAGATTCAGAACAAATAATTGGAACTGTTGTCTATGTTTTGAGATTCCTCTCTTTATGTCAAAACAAGTGAAGGTTAAATTTCGCAACTACAAAGACATTACGTTTTCTTTTTTCTGCTGAAAGCTTGAAGATATTACTTGGAAATAAACTCAACCTTCGCCAAAATTTCACTGTATACATATATATATATATATATATATATTTTTTTTTTCTGTTCTTATTTAATCAGCTGATTGATGTTTGTTAGGAATCAAGCTCAGACTAATTCTAGAGAGAGAAAGAGCAATTGATGAGTGAGAAAGAAATCTAAATTCTCATTACTGTAATTCTGTTACAACAACTTATTTATACGTAAGTTAGTGCAGATAACAAACTCTAACAAACACGTGTAATCTTTATCTAACATAACTAAGACTGCTTAAGAGCCCCCCTCAAACTTAAAGTAGTTAAATCTTCTACTTTAAGTTTGCTACGAATGAGACTAAAAGTGGAACTTGAAATAGTTTTAGTGAATAGATCAGCTAGTTGATCAACAGCAGGTACATGTCGAACTTCTATTTGCTTTCTCAAGACTTTTCCCCAAACAAAGTATAAGTCCAGTTCTATATGTTTGGTTCTGGCATGTAAAACTGAATTTGCTGCTAAATGAACAGTGCTGAGATTATCACACCAAATTATTGGTGTTTTTGTTGTCTGAAAATACGACTCACTTAAAAGAGATTGTAACCAGGATATCTCAGCTACCACACTAGCCAAACTTCTGTTTTCTGCCTCTGTAGATAATCTTGACACTGTATGCTGCTTCTTGGACTGCCAAGATACTAGATTGGAACCAAGAAAGACACAAAAGCCTAAGGTTGATCTTCGGTCATCAACATCTGATGCCCAATCTGCATCACAAAAGCCAACCAAATCTAGTCTTTTTGTAGGACATTCTCTCAAGTGAAGACCATAATCTATTGTGCCAGCTAGATACCTCAGAATTCTCTTTACAGCCTTCCAATGAGCTTCTAGAGGTGTCTGCATAAACTGGCAAACCTTATTAACACTATATGAGATTTCTGGCCTTGTGATTGTCACATATTGCAATGCACCCATCACACTTCTGTATAATTGGACATTACTTGATCATTGCCAAAAGAAGTGAGTTTTTGTCCTGTGGTCATGGGAGCTGAAGCACCTTTTGCAAACTGCATCTTTGTTCTACATAACAGATCAATCACATACTTTTGTTGAGATAAAAGTAGGCCTTGAGTTGTTTTTGTAATTTGTATACCAAGATAATAATCAATCTCTCCTAAATCTTTGAGTGCAAAAGCAGTGTTGAGCTTAGTGGACAATTCCTAGATTGCTGACTCATTGCTCCCTGTTATGAGTATATCATCCACATAAACAAGGATGTATATAGTCCACTTTGGTGTGACTTGAATGAAGAGAGACTGATCAGACGTGGCTGAGTGAAAACCAAGTTGAAGCAGTGCATGATGAAGCTTTTCAAACCAGGCGCTTAGAGCTTGTTTTAAGCCATAGAGTGACTTGTGAATTTTACACACTTATGTTGGATTCTGTTGATCAATAAAGCCTGCAGGATGTTCCATGAACACTTCCTCTTGCAAATCATCATTTAAAAACGCATTATTCACATCAAGTTGTCTCACACACCACTGCCTGCTTAGTGCTAGAGTGAGAATCACACGAATAGTGGTAGGTTTTACCACTGGACTGAATGTCTCAGTGAAATCAAACCATGCCACCTGATGAAACCCCTTAGCTACAAGTCGTGCCTTGTACTTATTTATGCTGCATCTGGATTTTCTTTGACTCTAAACACCCACTTGCAACCTATGGCTTTCCTGCCATGAGGTAATGAGACAAGACTCCATGTGTTGTTTCTCTGAAGAGCAAGAAGCTCATCTGTCATAGCTTGTTTCCAGTGTGTTGCTTCCAAAGCTTCTTCAACTGTATGAGGCTCTCTTGCTGCCATGTACACTTTGGGTTTAAAAATACCTCGTTTGGAGCGTGTCATCATTGAATGAGAAGGCTGCAGTGTTGTTGTACGTGTGGTTCTGTGATCTTGATCCTGCACACACAAGTCTTGATTTGAGATTGTTGTTATAGATATAGGTTCTACCACAGTGGGAAGAGGACTTGGTATAATAGGGGAAGCAGGGATTGGATCAAGAGGCGAGGAAGATAATTCATGAGAGGAAGAGAGTACTGAAGGCATGGAGGAAGAAGAAGACAAAGAGGGTAGAACACTGAGTCGTGCTAAAAGAGGAGACTGATGTGACTCAACAGAAGATGGTTGAACAGTGTGTACAGTTTTGGTAAAAGGAAAAGAGGTTTCATAAAAAATGAGATCCCGAGAGATGTATATTCTTCCAGATGGATCTAAACACTTATAACCCTTATGTTTGATGCTATAGCCAAGAAAAGTACATGGTATTGACCTAAACTGTAGTTTCTTTTGTTATAAGGTCTAATATTTGGATAGCATGTGCAACCAAAGACTCTTAGTTGAGAGTAAACAAGCTTAGTATGAAAAAGGATTTCTAAGGGTGTTTTATTGTGGAGATTTGGTGTTGGTAATCTGTTTATAAGAAAAACAAAAGTTCGAAACGCTTCATCCCAATATTTGAATGGCATAGAAGCTTGAGCAAGAAGAGTTAAACTTGTTTCAACAATATGTCTGTGTTTACGCTCAGCAACCCCATTTTGTTCATGTGTATGTGGACAAGGATGCCTATGTTCAACTCCATGTTGAACTAAAAGGTCTGTAAAGGCTCGAAACTCTCCTCCCCCAGTCAATTTGGATGCATTTGACAGGTAAACCAATTTGTTTTTCCACTAGTGTTTTGAAATTCACAAAGGCTTGTAAGGCTTTGGATTTGGTTCTTAGAAGATATAACCATGTAAAACGAGAGTAAGCATCAATGAAATGAATGTAGTATCTTTATCCACTAGAAGATAAAACAGTTGAAGGACCCCACAAATCTGAATATACAAGCTGTAAAGGACTAGTGTAAATAGTGAGAGAGAGAGAGAAAATGGTAGTTTATGAATTTTGCCCAAACAACAAGACTTGCAAACAGAAACAAATGAAGTTTTATTGATGTCAGAGAGATTACAATGGTTCAATACGAGTTTTACAATCTTATCTGTAGGATGTCCTAATTTGTTGTGCCACAGCTCAAAACAAGAAGGCTTAACAACAGTGCTAGTGCAAGCTTGAACACTAGAAATCAATGAACTAGAAGACTTAGCAGAATTATGAAAGGAAGTACAAGACTGAGAAACATTTTGAGAGGTTACTGGAACAGTGGACTTGAGGTTGATCTGAGAGTTGTCAAACACATAGACGCCATCTTTAAGACGACCCTCCAGCAGCACCACCTTGGAAATGAGATCCTTGACAAAACAGGAAGTGGGGTGAAATTCAAAAAACACTTTGTTATTAGCTGCAAACTTGGAGACACTTAAAAGATTTTTACGAATTTCAGGAACATGCAACAAGTGTTTGAGAGAGGGATTTAGAAGAGACAAAAGGACTAGAAAAAGTGGAAGAACCAACATGTTTAATAGTCAATCCCTTACCATTTCCCATGTGCACCTGATCTGAACCATAGAATTCAGAACTGTTCATGAGGTTTGAATGATCTGCAGTCAAATGGTTAGTAGCACCTGAATCAGGATACCATTCCATGTCAGAGGATTCATCAGTGTACCAAGCTGAATAAAGAACTGATTCAGGAATAGCAAGCAAAGCACCCATCTGAGCAGAGTCAGCAGTTGAATTTTGATTTGGACATTGAGCTAAATTGCCTTGAACTGAATGATTGAACTGAGAAGGACTAGTGAAAGATCTGTCAAACCTATAATAGCACTATACAACCATATGACCTTGTTTTTCACAAAGCTGACATTGTATTTTGTTGTTATTCCATGATTGTCCTCTACCATGACTACCAAAACGTCCTTTGCCCTTATTATTGTGATTACCAGAAAAATGACCAGGTATAGAAGGAAAACCACCAGAGGAATACCCAGGGAAAATAGAATTGGAACTACGAGGAAAATGACCAAAATTAGGACTACTGAATCGTGGATTAGAATTAGGTCGACCACTAGTCATAGCTAGATTAGCCAGAGAAGGCCCAGGTGAAGGATTAAAACTATCAGTCAGTTTAATAGCTCTCTCAATTCGAACCTCTTGAGCCAGAATTAGAGACTCAACCTCTTCAACAGAATAGTCAGTAAAGCTAGAGTTCACACTAATCTCTAAGATATCATATTCAAGAGGTAAACCGTTGAAGATCACATCTATGTGATCCTTAGTAGAAATTTCATGGCCAACCAAAGCAAGCATATCAACAAAATGCCTAATCCGAAGCAGAACAGACAAAGAATTTTTACGAGTATTCTGTAACTGAGTTTTAAATTGAGACTTTTTAGCTCTAATTTGTGAGGCAAAGTATACCTCTATTGTATGCCAGACTTGAGCTGCTGTTTCACAATTAACCATCCGAGCAATAACTGAATCGGACATCGAAGCTAGCATCCAAGACACAAGCTACTGATCTTGCTGCTCCCATTCTACATAAGCTGGATTGACCACACGAAGAAGCTCATCCTCTGGAGAAAGAAACCTTGGAGGAGACCGTGCAGAATCTGAAAGAAAATCTTGGAGACGATGACCGCGAACAGTTGCGAGAATTTGTCGCCGCCAAACCAGAAAATTGTTGTTGTCTAGCTTCGATGCAACAAGATGCAAGAAAGCAACTAGAACAAATCGAGAAGAAGTAGAAGAATTCATCGGCACAGCATCTTCCATGGCGATCGTCGGAAAAGAACTCCGTCACTGGCGAGAAGGCTTTGATACCATGTTAGGAATCAAGCTCGGACTAATTCTAGAGAGAGAAAGAGCAATTGATGAGTGAGAAAGAAATCCAAATTCTCATTACTGTAATTTTGTTACAACAACTTATTTATACATAAGTTAGTGCATATAACAAACTCTAACAAACTAACCCAATGAAGTCTTTACATGTGTAATCTTTATCTAATATAACTAAGACTGCTTAACAATGTTCATTTATAGCACCAAAACAAAAAGTGAGAACGTCGTTCTGTCATCTTTCATTTCTTGATGTACTCTGGTCAGGATGGTGATCCGAATGTATAAATCTTGAAATTTCAGAGATGTTTAGCATTGATTTTTCTCTATAAAATATCCTAGGGTGCCACAATCGTCGATCAGCGAGTGTGCATTACGCGCTGGGGACAATACAGAGATGAGTTTGATTTCTGGAATGGGACGTCCGAGAGGCGTGAAGATGAACCTGGTTCTAGTGTATGCGCTTCTTTTGTTCTTTTTTCATTTGTAATTGTAAAATAAATAATTTGGTAGGTTTTATGCAATAAAAATCTTCTGTATAAGAACATAATGAAGTAAGCCATGAATTTTCCCTATGCAGGTTCCGCAGAGAAGCCAATTTGTTTCGGACGCTGGAGAAGCAGTGACAATGGCTCAGGAAGTGGTCAAAACCATGCTAGCCAGGGGCTTTGTGCTGGGAAAGGACACCTTGGCCAAGGCCAAGGAGCTCGATGAGTCTAACCAAGTTTCGGCTACAGCAGCAGCTAAGGTTGCCCAGCTGAGTGAAAGAATTGGCCTAACTAACACGATTTTCGCGGGAGTTCAAGCCGTTAAGTCTGTTGATGAGAAGTACAATGTCTCAGAGAGGACCAAATCAGCTGTGCTGGCAACCGCGAACACGGTGGTAAACAGTAGCTACTTCTCTAAGGGAGCTCTTTGGCTTTCGGATGCTCTGAATCGAGCCTCTAAAGCTGCTGCTGACATGGGAAGTCGTGGTGTTCAGCATTGAGGCGTAGCGGTTAACTCAAACACTCCATTTCTGCTGTATATTGACTACTGAGATTTGAAATAGCTATTTTATTATAGTTGTGTATAGAAGCAATTGCTTTCTGTTATCTGGCCATATAGGACTTAGAAGTGCTTAAAACCTTGAGATGTCATATTTTGCCGGATGTGGTCATCATGTTAATGTTTCCACCCCCTCCTCTCAAATCCTTCTGTTAAATATTGTGAAAATCAAGTTATAAATATTAAAAAATTTATATCTTAGTAGAGAAAACTGTGGCAGGGGAAATTGATTACAAGGCAATTTGAAACGATGTGTTCAACTTGATTTTAGACGACCCGTCGTTTTTCTGAATATTGCTATTTGATTTTTCACTTTTCACCCTTGAAAAGCAAACGAGACGTCCTTTATTTAGATGTAGGAAAATTATGTTCATACTACACCTTGTGTTCCCCTCGAAGCAAATGACATGATGTTGAATGTTTTGATGACAGGTTGTCGTTTCTCTGCAAATAGATATAAATTTTGTTAGTTATCTTGCAGGACCCGCCATATTATTTGTTTCGCCCAGATGTCAAATTTTTTTTTGCTGAAAAACGACATGTCGTTCACACCAGTTACCATTTTCCCCGGAAGCGAATAAGCGATTGTATCAATGAAGAGTTGTCGTTCCTATTGTAAATACACAGTCATAGACGACATATGCTTACTTATCTCGCAGGACTCGTCGTATTTGTTTTTACCAATGTCGCTCGGTGCAATGTGAAGGACATGCTCATACTAGCTTCCTTTACCTCTATTGTGTGTCATTTGTTACTGAAAAATAACGACGCTCAAAATTGTTGTCGTTTTCTTCTGGAAGTTAATAAGATATCGTTGATTGCCATGTATGATGCATCCATGAATATAAAAGACACGTCGTTTCGTTACCTCGACCTCAGTATCTAATTTCGTTTTCCCGGATGTCGTTTTATTCTTAAGAGGAAACAACATGCCGTATAATTAGCTGTCGTTTTGTTGGTTGAAGAAAAACAATGACCGTGTTTAAAATTGATCCCGTTTTTATTTTTTATGTTTTTCAAAAAAGAAAAGATTAAAACGTTTTCAAAACGATGTTTGGCGCAATAAAGACAACAAAAATGAAAATAATTTTTTAGTTTAGTGTAAAATAAGAGAGAAATAAAAAACGACTTTTAATCGTTTTTTATTTTTTTGTTTTCATTTTCTCCTCTTTCAAACAGAGAGAGAAAGAGAGACATTAATAGGTTTTTTACACTGAAAGTAATCTCTTGATAAAACTATCAAACATACTTTTAAAAATAATTTTTATCTGAGATTAAAAACGTTTTCATTTTTATTTTCATACAAAAAAATAAAATTATTTTAAAATAATTATTTTCATTTTCAATTATTTTCATACTGTCATTCCCTTCTTGAAGTAAATGAGCCGTCCTACACTGTAATCTGTATTCATGACAATTGCATATCATTGCAACGTGATTTCGTTTGACAATAAAAGACGGCCGTTCGTAGTTTTCTACATGAGTTTATTATATTATTATTTATTATCATGCCTTTTTCCTGGATGTCAGGTTCATCGAATTCTAATTACTTCAATTACTTTTAATTTTCCTTTTGCACCAGTTACTTCTTTTACAACCTTGATTAAGTATCCAAGAAGTTGATATTTATTTATGTTTGTTTAATCTTATTTTAAGAGGTTATTTGTTTTATGCGTTTAAATTTATAATTTTAATTCTATTACAGTATTTTTTTATTATAAAAAATTTAAATTTTAAATGTCAAAATTAAGAATCACTTGTTTAAATGTACGAATTAAACGGGCCCTAAGTGTCATAATTTTGTCCAAACAAAGAATTTTTAGGTGAATTAGCAACAAAACAAATATAAAAAAGGAAAATTTTCATTTTGATATCATTTGTTATATCGAAATTTGAATTTAGTACATTTTGATTTTGAAAATTTCATATCGATATCTTGACCTTTTAAAAAATCTTTTTTTGGTACCCCGGAGTTATTTTTTAGGATATGAAAAGATAAAATTACCCTTAGTGTAAAAATTCATCTGTTGACAAGAATTTTACAGAAAAAAAATTTTAAAGCTGAATTTTTAACAAAGGATTATGCTCTACATGTATAATAATTTTTAAAATCTTTTTTTCTTGAAACTTTTGATCAACAAATAAATTTTTATAATAAAGATAATTTTATCTTTTTGTATTTTAAAAATAACTCTAAAATATAAATTTTTTTTTAAAAAAGTCGAGATACCAGTATAAAATTTTTAAAAATAAATAATACTAAACTCAAATATATATCAGAATGCATCAAATGAAATTTTCTAAAAAAAAAAAAAAAAAAAAAACCTCTCTTCGTCAAAATTGGCTCCATTATTTAAGTCCAATATCCCCTGTCTGTCGGTTCAGTGGTCATACTTCCCTTGATGAGAACGTCACATTAGACTTTTGAATTTTCTACCTCCTCTCTGCCCTAGATTAACGGTCCCAATTCATTCACTTTCCGTCAACGTTACACGTAGGATTCTCACGAAAGGCACTTGAAAGCTTCCTGCGAGAATCACGCGTCCGATCAATCACATTTTACCCTGTCGCCCACTTCCGATCATCGTGTGGACCCACGATTACCATCCGACGGCCCATAGAGTCTACATAGGAGAGTCCATAGACGTGCGGTGTAGTAAAATATTGCTGATAACTGGATCGGGCTATGTCCATTGTAACCCACACACTCTCTCTCTTCTGTAACTCTGAAATTGGATTATTGGCTGAAAAAACCTAGATCCCGATCACTGAATTTGATGTACGGAGGTTTGAATTCGCGTTGTTGCTGAGTCTTTGAGACCAATCAATGGCGGGAAAGGCGGACTCAGTGACGATCCGGGTTCCGTACAGGAACCTGAAGGAGGCGGAGCTGGAAATGGTGGGACTGGACGAGCCTGCTCACAATCGGATCGAGCTCAAATCGAGTTTTTCGCGTCCTTCCTCTTCGTCTTCGCCTTCGTCCCCTAGGGTTTCTAATGGAGAAACCGACCTCTCGTCGTCGACGCCGAATCCTCCCAGATCCAAGCACAGCAGTTTGGTGACTCTGGTTCTCAGTTGTACGGTCGCCGCCGGTGTCCAATTCGGCTGGGCTTTGCAGCTTTCTCTTTTGACTCCCTATGTACAGGTTCGGTTTTTTTTTTTTTTTGAAGGATATGTACAGGTTCGCTTTCTCATTTTGCATTTTTTTTTTCTTTTTTCTTTTTGATGCTCTTATTGATGGATTACAATTCGAGTCGATTTTGTCACTTCTAGCCATTTTCCTGCATTGAATTTTCAATTTTCTATGTGTTAATGTTAAAGAACGGCTTTTTAATGTAGTAACTGCTATTGTAGTATAGAAAAGAGTCGCATACGAGATTTTTTTTTTTTGGGAATAGTTTATTACGACTTACGATAATGGAGTTCAATTTAGAAGATGGATTTTTTTTTTTCTAGATTTTATTCAGTTACTATTCATGCCATTGTTGATCTCTTTATTGGCAATGCATGTTATTTTACAGTGTTCTTTTGTATCTTTACCATACCATGATTACTTGTACTGGTTGAGAATTCTATTCATGTTGTTTGGGTCATCATTTGGTTAACTATTCTCAACTTTGATTGAATGTTTCAGACACTTGGAATAGGACACGCTTTTTCTTCGTTTATTTGGCTCTGCGGCCCTATTACAGGCCTGGTGGTAAGTGACCGTATCCAATTTCTTTCAACATTCTTAATTTTGTATTTTTCATGACACTCTCATTGTAAACCGTTGTATATGATTATTGGGTCCATTTCTGACCATTTTTTAGAGCCCTTTATCCCGTTGTAAACTAGTTTTTATTCTTCTTCTCTCTAGTGCAAATTATTTTGTTAAAGACCACCAAGTCAATTGGCCAATTGTCTCAAGTATGGTTCTATAGTAATAATAGCTATGCAAATTTTGAATTGTGTTATGTTTTTCATAATTAGTTTATTAAGTTATTAGCTTTTCTTCTTTTAGGTTCAACCATGTGTTGGCATTTGGAGTGATAAATGCTTATCGAAATATGGAAGAAGACGTCCCTTCATTCTTGCTGGATCTCTCTTGATCTCAGTTTCTGTAAGCCTTTTCTTTTACTTCTCAAGGGTTGATTTAGTCTATACTGCAATAAATATCAGCTGAACCAAGCCTTGTAATATATAGGTGATATTAATCGGGTTTTCTGCAGACATCGGATCCTTGCTAGGAGATACAAAAGAGCATTGCAGGTTTTTGTTGCCTTCTCTTGACTCTTGGTACTCTATTCTACAAACATCCATTTAAGGTTGACCAACTCATCTAAGGAAATGCAGAACTTTCAAAGGTACACGAACCATGGCAGCTCTTGTCTTCATAATTGGGTTTTGGCTTCTTGATCTTGCGAACAATACTGTGCAGGTGAGTTATTCTTTTAATGCTTAGTGTGTGAATCTAGGGAGGG
>NW_010361021.1:658496-665237 GCF_000414095.1 Morus notabilis | reverse complement strand
GGGAAGGGAATGAATTATATGCAACTTTTCTTTTTTCTTTCTCAAATTATTGTGTTATGAGTAAACCATGAAACTTATTTTGTTTTATTTTCTTTTCTAGGGCCCGGCCCGTGCTCTCCTGGCTGATCTAGCTGGTAACTTCTCATTTCTCTCTCTGTTCCCCTGTCCTACTATTGCAACGCTTGTATTGACTTTACACCTGAACTTATATTGGTTATTTTATTTTCTAGAGGTATTAGCTTTGATTTTGTTTCTCGATTTTACTCTAGGCCCTGATCAACGAAATACAGCAAATGCTGTGTTTTGCTTATGGATGGCTGTTGGTAACATCCTTGGATTCTCTGCAGGAGCTAGTGGAAAATGGCACAAGTGAGACTTCTTGATTTTTTCTTCTAATTTTTTATGTACCTTTAATTTAGTTGGAGATGCATGCGAGTATTATTGTTCATGCCAGATTTGAACCTCTTTCATCAATCATCATATCTTGCTCTTCATTTCTATGCTATCTAGATTCAACTTCAGCTTTTGCACGTCCCTAGTTTTTCTGTGTATGAATTAGTAATCCTTACATTTTCCATATACCATTTTCAACTAATTAATTTGCAATCCGTATTGGGTAGGTGGTTTCCCTTCTTGTTGAGTAGTGCTTGCTGTGAAGCTTGTGGAAATCTTAAGGCAGCGTTTCTTGTTGCAGTGGTGAGTTATTTTGCTAAGCATTGTTTATTCAAGATTTAAGTTGATAATGAATCCTTGCATGGTTTATGTTGTAGTGGTATACATACTTGTAGTCAAGGACAAGGAGTCACTGGCTTGGGTTCACAAAAGAAACTGGACATTGATTCTTTATTTTCTTAACTTGCTTGATTGCATGAAGATGTATGCATTAATTTGTGTTCGTTTTAAGAATAGTTGAAAATGTTTCGACTTGTGATTGAGGCCATTTAAAGTCCGAACTAATCTCTGAAATCTAAATACTAAGCTTTGTATTCGTGCAGGTCTTCCTGACTTTTTCTACACTTGTAACCTTATACTTTGCTGAAGAGGTTCCACAAACTTTCAAAGAGCCCCATCGTATATCAGATGCTGCTCCTTTGCTTGAGGATCAACAACTAAATGGTGTTGACCTTTCACAACTGAAATCTGATATGCCTGCCCTGCATGGTGCCAGTGGCAAGAATGCTACGGGTGGCCACGATGGGGATTTAAAGCACGTGACTTCAAAAGTTGAAGATGATCAGAGTAATGGCTTTAATATTGATGGCCCTGGAGCCGTTTTAGTCAATCTGTTGACCAGTCTAAGGCATTTGCCACCTGCAATGCATTCAGTGCTCATTGTTATGGCACTTAGTTGGGTGAGTGCTACTATGATCATGCATTAGTCTTTGTATTCTTTTTAACCTTTGTAATATTGAGGGTTGATTACTTCATTGAGCTTTTTTTTGCTTGAACTTGCCTTATATTCGGAATTGATGCTTTTACATGCAGTTATCCTGGTTTCCTTTCTTTCTTTTTGATACGGATTGGATGGGAAGAGAGGTTTATCATGGGGATCCAAAGGGGAGCTTGTCTGAAGTAGATGCTTACGATCAAGGTGTTAGAGAAGGTGCATTTGGTTTGCTATTGAATTCAGTAAGAACCCAAATTTGAGCACAAGTACTTTGAAAGTTTGTGAAAATTTGCGAACCCTTAGTCTAATAAATTAGACTTCATTCTTTCATAAGAAACAGACTATGTTTTACTTTTTGTTTCCGGGAAGGATTCAAATTTGTGTTAATATCCTGCTAACTATCCTTTTGGATCGAATTTCGGTGTCGATGTGCAGGTTGTTCTTGGAATCAGTTCTTTCCTTATTGAACCTATGTGTCAGCGGATGGGTGCAAGACTTGTGTGGGCATTGAGCAACTTTATCGTGTTTGCCTGCATGGCGGGAACTGCTATCATAAGTCTAATATCAGTTGGAGAATATTCTAATGGGATTCAACACGTAATAGGAGGGAACGAAAGTATTAAGACTGCTTCTCTTGTCGTTTTTGCCCTTCTTGGCTTTCCACTTGCTGTAAGATTTAATGCCCTTGTACTAAACAGAATTCTTTTGCATATGGCCTAGAAATTCGTGTTTGTTTACGTTATGTTTGTCTTTTGCAGATTACATATAGTGTTCCTTTTTCAGTGACAGCACAACTGACTGCAGATTCTGGTGGTGGCCAAGGTATGTAAGGCTTTTATATATGTTGATTCTAGCATCCACTTTTTCTCAGTCTTGCTGCTTTTCTGATTCTGACGTCTATATTATTATGCAGGGCTAGCTATAGGAGTTCTGAATCTTGCAATTGTTGTTCCACAGGTATTATTATGGATCTTTTTTTTTTCTCTCGGGGTTAACTTCATTCCCTGGATTTTCAAAGTTAAATCTTCTAGTATTGCTTTTACCAGGTTCTCTTTTTTGGTTGCAATGGTAATCTTGTGATAAACTGATTGCATGTCTGTGTTGGATTGTCTAGATGATTGTCTCTCTTGGTGCTGGGCCATGGGATGCACTATTTGGTGGGGGAAATTTACCCGCCTTTGTTTTGGCCTCCGTCTCCGCACTTGCGGCTGGTGTCATCGCAATTCGGAGGCTACCAAATCTATCCAGCAGCTCGTTCAGGTCATCTGGTTTTCATTTTGGCTAATCACTATTCTTAGTCCCGATTGTGCGTGCTTGTAATATCTCATATCAAAAGAATTATTGATCAACACGATTTCATTCATTCTTTTCTCACATCTCGTGTGTGGGGTATTGTAGCCTTTATAGATTGTAAAGTTTCATTCATAGCGAAAAGCAAATAGATTCATATAATTGACAAGAATAATGTTATTACCAAAGAAAGTACTTGCCTCGGCACTGTTTTAATATCTATTCGCACTATTCACTTTAAACCCAGTCAGCTTTCAGATTAGCATTGCATGTTTTCCCATATGGTCTGCAGTCATAGATGCAAAAATAACCTTTTTAAAAGGGAAAACCAACGTTTTATCTATGTCGCAAAAAAGAAAAAAAAAAAAAAAGAAAAAGAAAAGGAAGCAAAGTCTAATTTTGAAGCTGCTTTTCCTGGAAAGGTAACGCAAGATTTTTGATTGTGCACGTTGTTCCTCTCAAGTCACAAAGGCTTATATCATGAAACCGTGGACATTATTTTATTTTTTTCAACTTGCTCGTTGATGGCCCATAACTTTGCCTACTCGTTCGTACTTTGTAGCCTTGCTTTGTACCTTTGGATGTGGGACAAAGAGGAGTGGACCATGGGTGCGAATGTGAGATTCAAATCGCTTGATATAATTCATGTCTAGAATAGTGCCTAATCAATCAAATTGTTTCACATCATTTAAAAATTAAAATATCTCTTTAATTAATTTATCCTTATTTATCTATTAAATGACGTGTTATATTATCATTAGTAAGACATTAATTGATATATTAAAAATTAGACAGTAAATTTGAGTCCGTGAATATGACACGGATAGGTGGACCATAGTGGGTAGAGTACGTGAAGTACTTGCTCTCTCTGGACTTTTGAGCTTAAGATCAAATTAACTTAAAGTGTCAAGTTCTTTATGACAATTCTTCCTCTTATCTCAATGTTTCTTAATTCCTCCTCGTAGCTTCGGGTATCTCCTAATAGTTGCTCATGATACCGACCTAAGACACAGTCGAACATTAGAAGTAAGTTATGGTGGTTTATCATTGAACTAAGTTGAAGAAATAAAAAGATAAAAAGAAGTAGGGCATTTGTAACGCTTTAATCCTTAACCTTATTCTTTTATTTGGTAGTTTTTGGTCCTTAGCCATAAAACTGACAATAGAAAAAAAAAAAAAAGAAAAAAAAGAAAAAAAAAGCATTAAAGAAGTTCGAGTGTGGAACTTTATGGCTTTTCCAAATGATCCTAGACCAAGTAGCCTAAAATTGAAGTGAATTTCTTCAAAACAAAGTTCGAAAATTGTTGAGAGGATGAATTGCTTGGTAAGTGGTTGCTATAGTATTCAATATTGTTCAAACTATGATTTTCGACTCTAATTTAATATATTGTTGTTGCTTGGCAACTCAGACAGTGGCCAATGCAGTTCCTTTCTTAAGATATATCCTCTTACACTTCCCATAGACGCCACGGCAAGGAAATCCCAAACGGAAAAGAAACAAAATTGAAATTAGTTTTAATTAGGTTAAAGCATGGAATTGAAGAGGTCATATTAATAGATTCGTTACTTGGGTTTGTATCAGTCATTCAGTCGCGCGTACACATAACGACTGGAGATCTCACAGTATAATATTATCCATTTTGCCAATCAAATATTTGACCTATATGTTCATATATTCATATATATATATATATATATATATATGTAGGTATGTGTGTATATTATGTATGTATATATATTATATTTATATATAGAGAGAGAGAGAGAGAGAGAGAGGAGCAGATTTATCTTCTGTTTACTTGCATGAGTGTGCATGGACGATGAAGGTTTTGCTCTTAACTAGTACATATTCACTGATAATTATTTGGTAATTAGAAGTTGGCATTTGAACTGATCAACAAAGTATTTTCATAAAAATGTTTACATTTATAACCAAATTTGCTCCATTTGTTGCAATACAAAAAAAAAAAAAGAGCTTAAGATTAACATAAGAAAGTTCTCTACCGAATGGAGGATCAGCTTGACAAATAGTTTCAATACTCGGGCAGAGAAAAAATTGTATATTACGAATAGCAAACACAAAAGCAATTGGGGTTTCTTTACTTGTGCCAGCAGACAATAAAATAGATGTGGGTGACGTCTTCTATGTGGTGGGGGGTCAAATCTTAATTTATACTCCTTTTAAAACCTTTTTTTTTTTTCTTTCCTTTGATTTTTATTTTTATTTTTATATATTTCCCTTAACCTATCTCATGCACGCTCTTTTTAAGTGTTCTCTTAAAAATGTCAAACTGCAAAAAGGAAACTTTTTTAGTTTTCTTTTTCCCGGTTTCAGCTACCAAATATCCTGCAAGTTGGTACAAACCACAAAATAATAAAAACCTTGACTTGCATGCATGCCTTCCCATTTCTTTACAGTATTACAACCTTTATTACAAACTTTGAAAAGAATTCATATTAGTGAAAATTTCGAGGGAAACTAATCTTGTTTGTTAATTTCTTTTTTAAAATTAAATATATTGCCCTTTTCTGTTGTTTTCCTCTTAATTTTACACTATTACTATTATTAATATTAATATTTATTATTGTTGTCATTATTTGTTATTATTATCCATGTTCTGGCCAAGCCATGGGATGTCCTGCGAAATGGACGGTTTTCTGATGAAATGGGCCACATCGCAAGAGAAAGTTAAAAACATGGCCACGAGGTGAAGACTAAATAAAACGAAAACATTTCTGGACCAGTAGTTGACGAATCATTATCAATGCATATCTATCTCTCCTTCCCTCAAAACCAAAAGCAAATCCAATAAAAAAAAATAACTATTCAAAAGAAGGAAAAAAAATAAAAAATAATAATAATAAAAGAAGAAGAAGCAAAAAAAAAAAAAAAAAAAAAGTTTATAGAGAAGATTGAATGACGTCAACCCAAAGAGGGCACATGGGATCAGACTAAGATGAGCAGAGCAGGAGCACGAGGGGCATGCATATAGTGCAGAAGAAGATTCGGAAAAAAAAAAAAAAAAAAAAAAAAAGGAAAATTGATGTTTTTATTTATTTTTTTTAAATTATTCATTATTATTATTTTCAACATTTCTTTTCATTCCTCTTTTAATAAAAGAGAAAAGGAAGAAAATTTTTTTTTTTAAAAAAAGACGGAAAGAAATATGGGCAACAGAGGTGAAGGAACATGGATCCACCCCATTCCAATGGGGCACAACCACAACCCTCCTTGAGCTTCAGCTTCCAACTAATAAAGGCATGTGATGCAGTCAAGAGTCTCTTGTCTTTGCCCAATAGTAAAGCACTGTTTTTGTGTGGGACCCACCAAAAGTCCCATCATAACCAGTATGCAGATTAGTGGGTCCCTCCCCTTTACTCTTGCTCCTAGATATATCCCCAGTTTCTCAGAGTAAGGGCAGCTAATGATTTCTGCATCAAAAGACACACTTGACGACCTCCAATTGCACAGTTCCATATATAAGGGAATCTCCCAGTAGTAAAAATGGACCCTTTTTTTTTTTTTTTTAATTTTAAAATTTTAATTTATCCCCATAATATCTCTTCCCATGCAAGAACTGCTTAATTGATTATATAACACTAGAGCAGTGAAACATTTATTCATTGCTTTTGTTCTTTTGTGCACAATTAGCTTATATAAACCAAGTAGAGTAATATTGGTGAATGCTGGCCTTTTCCAATGCCTAAATCACAGCCTTTTTCTGAACATTCAAATCCTTGAGAGAGTGATAAGACAATTGTCATGGCCACTAAATGATAGACTAAGACTAAATTTTAGCCGTTTTGGGACCATGTGTTGAACACTTAAAATTCTTTTCATGGGTCCTCTGTGTCTGGTTTGTAACACAAGGATTCTTGGCCTAGAAACACCTATTACTATCCTTTCCCATCGATCACCTTGTTTGTACAGATAACGATAGCATACACATATATTTATACACACGCGCGCGCACACACACATATATATATATATATATATATACACACACATGGTAATTTTGTAGGAATACTCTAGGGCATTCCTTCGTGAGTATTTAATCTTA
>NW_010361021.1:639509-658296 GCF_000414095.1 Morus notabilis | reverse complement strand
GGGAAAGATGATAGATGCTAGTGAAAGAAACAAAAAAAGGAGAATTCCTAAGTGTCAAATCAACCTCGGAAGTAAGAATTATTATGATGATCCATTCTAGTCATGATTATCGAATCCAAATCTACTGTTTCTTCTATCTCTAACAATATTTTACCGTATCATCTAAATTTAATAAATTTAATAGTTTGACTATATAATAAATACTAAATATTAAAACTATTTGAACAATTAAGAGGACGTTTATTTCTTATATTCGTCTTTAATTTTGAATCATGATTTATGATTTTTTATAGTATTTTTTCTCATAAAAAATACACATAAAACGATCATGGTTCTGAATTATAATTCTGAATACATAAACGAAACGTCCTCCAAATGAGTTATAAAAATAGTATCGGATGATGGTTAATGGAACAGGAAAAGAGGACAGCTAGATGGAGTTTGTGGTTCTTGCTTAAGTAACTCCTTTTGAACGCAACTGTTGTATTCCAAATGCTTGATATTTTACAATTTTGAAGTATTTGAATAGTGCTGATTTGTTGGTCCCACACGAGTAACACACTACCCCGCTAATGTAATAGTAATTTTTTTTTATTTTTTATTTTTTTAAAAATGTTTTACATTTGGTATCCTAGATAGTTTTTCTTTTTAGGTGCCAATTTGACCCCAAAAATAGCTCTCAATTGTAATTTATGGAGACGTTTGTTTCCTATATTCGTCATTGATTCTAAATCATGATTCTCTACGGTGTTTTTTCTCACAAAAAAATACATGTAAAACGAGAATGATTCTTAATACATAAACCAAACGTCCTCTAAATCACCTCTCGGTCCAACCGGTCCCACTTGAGAAAACGCAATTCAAAATTTGTTGGTAAAAATTTGTATTTCAGATGTCCTGGCGACTTTGTACATTTAACATGTATCACTATTGCTTTGGCATAGATTTGTCGAACTATAATAATTGAAACTACTGTTGTTATATTAATTGATGTCGACGCAGAGGGAGGGGATCAGAAAGAGGATATATATGACAAAGGCCATTTGGGGGAGTAACGAATGGCGTTAGAGAGAGAAAGAGAGGAGAGAGAGAGCGATGAGAACACTGAGACTGAGATGGACATTTGGACACTATAAATGGGGGCACGAAGACAAAAAAGACCAGCTCTAGTAGGGTTGTAACAAAAATAGCTTTGCCTTGGTTCTTTTCAAAATCATCATCACTTTCCCTTTGTCTTTCACACGTACGTAAATATTGCACACACACACACGGCCCGTTGATGATACACAGGACCGCCACTACTACTGCTCAACTTAAGGGGGATAAATATAGAGTATTCGGACTAGTCAAAGACTTGAAATTTTTTTTTTTTTTTTTTTTTTTTTTTTTTTTTTTTTACAGTCCTGTAACATGGTTCGAACGTGTGTGTAATAAATATTCTATTTGTTTATATAACATCCTATAAATGTAACAAACGAACGATGTACACGTGTGTGTATATATATATATATATATGAAAAATGTTATATTTATCGACTGTACAACTGCTGAATTTAAGAGATTATCATAAATACATTTGAATTTTTTTTTTTTTGGGATGAAATTGAAACTGATGAATAAGTTGATGGACAAAGGATAAATGGGTGATGGGAAAGAGCTTCGTCCTAATGCACGATACCTGTTGGTGGGTTAGGTAGCAAACCCTGTCCCTCTTCCTAATTGGACCCATCCCCCCTAGATTCCTGCCCTTTCTCTCTCTTAATTCTCTCTCTCTCCTCTTCTTCTCTTGTTCCAAATACAATCCCCTTAATTTGGACTTCCTTTTCTTTTTTGAGAGTTGCAATTTGCTTGGCCCCCTTTGGGACTTCAAGAGTACAAGCATACATAGAGCCAACTCATTTCTCTTTTTTCTCAAGTAAACACCTTCAATGGTACCACTCATCTAGTCATCATCTTGTTAGCTTTTTTTTTTTTTTTTCTTTTTCTTTTTTTCTTCTCTAAGGAACCCCAATTTTCTATAGTCAGCATAGGTGATTTAATTCTCTAGAGAGATACTCATGTATACCCTATATTTCCTATCTTGGTGTACTATATAGCTTTTGGTTTTGAAGTTTTGATTATGAATCATGATAATATACAAATAGATATTTCTTTCTTCTTGAAAGTCGCCCCACTTCACATTAAAGAATAATAAAATACGAAACCCCCCATTTTCTCTCGTTTATTTAACAATTGAATCAAGCTTTCCACCAAAATAAAATAATAATAAACAATAAAATAAAACAAATTAAAAAAAAAAGAAATTATGAATCAAGCTCCTGAAAAGCGCTTGCTTCTCCTCCTGAAATTAATAAATAATATTAAAGACAACTGTCTGTGTTCAGAGCAACACCACTGTTTGTCTGATCTTTAATAGGATTTGTAAATGACTGTGGAATGTGGATTACATTAATATCATATTTCATACTTGCATGCATCCTCTAAAGCATATAAGTTGTGCAAATTTTAAAATCACTTATTGGTTCAATATCTTTCTCATATAAAATGTAACTAAAAAATTGTTTGTTTTTATTGTAATTAATATTGTTAGTTAACTCATCTTTTCCTTCAAACACATAACGTAACGTCACTGTTATATCAAGTCCCCAAACATAGACGAGAACATAGTTTTTTTTAAATTTTTTTTTATTACTATAAAATTTTTATTCACGGCAAGAAAAGACCTAAAAAAAAATGCACAAGATAAGGTTTCAATTAATCATTCCTTTTTCCTCTTTCGGAAACAGCAGATAAAAAAAAAAAATTTCAGATACAACGTAAATGAATAATTACCTAAAATCCTTTTCCAATGAACAGAAGTAGTCCCATATATATAACCACACATCTCACTCGCTTGATCTCCTAAACCCTTTTACATACATATAAAAATAAATAAATAAATAAATAAAAAATGTATATTATTACAATCTTATAAATTTATTTAACTCCTAGAAGCTGGTAAAGTGTGTGTGTGTATATATATAAGCCCTATTCGGTTTAGCCAATTTTGTCACCTCCTTCAACTACTTGAAGGAAAATATATATATATATATATATCACTCTCCTTTTAATTTTTACCAATAGGGTTTCCTTTTTTTTACATATGTATATATTAATATAAGTCCTTCCTTTCTCTTCCCTTTCTCTCCAAAACTATCTATTATTCCGCTCTGAGTCTGACCACTTCTCTTCTTCTCTGATCTGCCACCTTCTTCTCTATTAGCCAGTAGTACTACTGGTGTTCCCACATGTCACCAAGATTAGTACTATACCGAGCTAGTCTTGATCGTTTATTAGCTTCTTTTTCATATTAAATTAGCCTATACGATCATGAGCACCGGCAATGGAATGGCGTTCTTCCCAACAAACTTCATGCTTCAAACCCCTAACGACCAAGAAGATCATCACCACCATAATCCCCATCACCACCATCACCACCACCACCACCCTCCGACCAATTCGCTCAATCCAATCCTTCCACCATGCCCACCTCAAGATTTTCATGGTAAATTTATGCCCCGTTCTTTTCACAGTTCCAATTACAATTCAACATTTTAATTTGCCACCGTGTTTTCTCTCGCAAGAATTTGAATTTCAGTTCAGCTTTTACACTATGTATGCGATCAAATCATGCATGTGGTTTTTGGTGTATGATATGGAATTTGAATTTCTGATATATGCAGGTGTGGCGTCGTTTTTAGGGAAGAGAACGTCGGTGTCGTTTTCGGGGATGGAGATGGGGGAGGAGGGGAATGGGGGAGAGGATGAGTTGTCGGACGATGGGTCGCAGGCGGGGGAGAAGAAGAGGCGGCTGAACATGGAGCAAGTGAAGACGCTTGAGAAGAACTTTGAGTTGGGAAACAAGCTTGAGCCTGAGAGGAAAATGCAGTTGGCAAGGGCCCTTGGTCTTCAGCCTAGACAGATTGCCATTTGGTTTCAGAACAGGAGAGCTCGCTGGAAAACCAAACAGTTGGAGAAGGATTATGATCTCCTCAAACGACAGTTTGAGGCCATCAAATCCGACAATGATGCTCTTCAAGCTCAGAACCAAAAACTCCAAGCCGAGGTAATTAATTAATTGAGGCTTTTTTTTTCTTTCTTTTTGAATGATTGGGAATTAAGAACTATATATACTTAAACAATTGGTTTTTTTTTTTTTTTTTTTTTTTTTCCTTCTTTTACATTGGGGCTATGTAATAGTTTTATGATATATAATGGGTAGGTCTTAGCCATTCTACTCATAACCTATCAAAAGAATCAAAGTCTTTCAAACTAATTAATTAACCTTTAAGAATGACTAATTAAGCATGCTTTTCTTGAACCTTTTTTTTTTTTTTTTGGCTTATATATCATGATTTTCAGAAGTACCCTTTTATTGTTTTCTGTTTTGTGAGCCCCTTTTGAACCGCAATTCCCTCCAAGATTAGAAATCCGGAATCCCAGTTCTCTTTTTTCTGATAATAGTTAGGTGCGCAACTTTTTTGATTGATTGATTGATCCTAGTTTGTGAACGGGCTATAAAGGCTAGAATCATTATAATGATTTCAAAATGAGTAGTACTATGCATATATAGATCTCTTTCTTGCACAATAATCTTATAAGTAATTATTATTTTAAACTAATTTTTTTTTTTTGGGATATTTTATATTGAACAACATTATTACATGTCCTGATGATGATCAGATATTGGCACTGAAAAATAGAGAGCCAACGGAGTCCATAAATCTCAACATTAAAGAAACAGAAGGGTCGTGCAGTAACAGAAGCGAAAACAGCTCTGATATTAAGTTGGACATCTCTAGAACGCCAGCCATAGACAGCCCTAGTCTTAATTCCAATCATCCAATCACAAGCAGACCTCTCTTTCCAACCTCCAACATGAGGCCTAATTCCGGTGTGGCACAGCTCTTCCAAAACTCATCATCATCAGCAAGATCATCAGATCAACAACAGCTACAATACCAGAAGCTTAATACTAGTAGTACCACTGTTGATCATCAGCACCACCACCATCACGTGGTTAAAGAGGAGAGCAGCCTAAGCAACATGTTCTGCGCCATAGATGATCAGTCCGGGTTTTGGCCATGGTTGGAACAGCAACATTTCAATTGATCACGAGCAAAATTTCACGCCCCAATTTATCAAATTGGGGTCGTATTTTATGTTATGAATTATGATCATACCGAAAAATTGGCCTGCGAGGGTGCAATTTGATATTTGTAATTAAAATTAAGAAGGATATCGAATGTCCTTTGCATGGTTTTGGTGCTTGGGGAATTAAGGGAAGGGTACTACTCATGTCGTTGTATAAAGTTGATTATATTATACATGATCATCAAGTACTACTTGAGTTTTTCCACTTTGGGGGGCTGATCATAATTAAATCTTTTATGGAGGCGAGAATAATAAAAAGGGTTTTTGTTGCGTCTTTTGAATTTATTTACATGTTATACCATGTTATTTTCATTTTTATTTTGTCGTTCTAGAGTTTAGAATAGGAAGGGGGTTTTTGTTTAATGGTTTTTGGACCACCTTAAACAATTAGTCGTTGCGTTTTCTTCCTTCTCTTTTTTCTTGCTCTGAAATGATGTCTTTTTGTAGTATTATTGAAGAAGATGTAGTTTGTAGGAAAGGAGGTCCTTGAAATGATTATTTTGCTGATTCATCGGAGCAACACTAATGGTGAACAAAATCTACCAAGGTCTAGAGAGAGAGAGAGAGAGAGAGAGAGAGAGAGAGAGGTAGATCGGTGAATGGGGGGGTATGGTATCGAGCACACATTCCAAGAGGGCAAAAACGACAAGCAGATGGAAGAGTAGAAGAAAACAAAGAGAGTTGGAAATGGTCATACTCGTGAATGGGACGTTTGGCAGAGTTTTTTTATTTATTTATTTTATATATATATATATATATATATTTTTTTTCCCATGTGGTGACAAAGGAAAGGAATGGGTAACAAAAGCCCATGTGTTCCCTGGTCCGACACACACTTAACACTAGACTAATTTCTTGGCTATATATATGTGATCACCAGAATCTACACTGTTTACATGCACACTGTTAATTTTTGTGCATAGGAGAGTTTCATGTGAACAAAACCCACTGTCACCCAATTCCTAGCTTTACATGTACATATATATATATATATATATATATATATATATCCCACAAACCCTTTAATTTTCGCCATGAACAATCAATTTGCTTTTCAAAAGTACAAGTCCACTACTTTCATTTCGTGCACTGTCTTTCTGATATAACCTCCAATCTCTTCCATTAGTATATTGTTGATTTTGGGAGCGACGTAGAGAAGCTATCCATATACATGTGAAATTATGTCTATTATTATCTGCTTAATTAGGTAATTTAGGTTAAGCTATCAAACTTCAACCTGCATTTGCCTGCATGCAGTTAAGTTAGTTCTTATAATTTTTTATCTAGCTACTTGGAGGAATAATATCTTTTATATATGGAAGTATATATATTCAACCAAATTCCCTCGAAAAAAATTGAAGCAAACTTTTCAATGTTGGAACTTTTTTTTTTTTGCCCCCTTTCTAAGTACCCTTTTTTTTCCCTCAAAAGAAAAAATAAAAAAATAAAAAAATCAACTCAGATAAATGTAAGTCTGCCGTTACACCAAAATGGCATTGTTTGAGAAAACAACTAGCTAGCTAGCTACTGAAAAATAATAATAAACTAAAGCTATTTTAATCAGCATTTTGGAGGCAAATTAGGCCTTAAATATATAGATTCGAGAGTTGTTGGTAACAACTGTCATAACAGACAAATCCATACTAATAATAGCAATATCCCAATATTTACGAACAAGCTGCATGTGAGGAAATCTGCTTACACTTCTGGAATGTATATATATATATATATATATATATATATATATATATATATGTATGTATGTATGTATGTATATATGTATATATAAAGTTGACAGTCAAGAAGCTAAAATGTGAACATCAAGCATGGCAATGGCGCCGTTATTAATATGCAAAGTAACAATTTAATTGTTTTTCATGGGATCATGTGTCAAGGGTACATAAATATATAAAAATCAAGCTTTGGCAGCATATAATATATTGGCTGGAAAAACTTTGGCATATTTGGCGACACTTTAAGATGCCAACTTATATTACTTGTTATTATTAATTAACAGATTTCATATATAGTGGCAGAATTAACAATTCTTTTGAAAGAAGAAGTCGTTAGGTGGCCACATGCAAGCATTCTGGTTTAGTGCCTGAACTAAACATTTTGAGGAATATTATTGGGTTATGATATTAATTTAAACATGAAAGAAATCCCCAACATGTTTGCTGTATATATATATATATATATTTACATATAATACTGCTAGCATGTGGCAGGCAATAAGATGAACAACATTAGTACTTATTTATATGCATTATTGTTGTACACTTGTTACTCTATGAATTTAGAAGTATGTTTTATATTTCATGTTGCATTATCACCAAAGAATTAATTATATGAGTTGTGTCAACGATTCTTGGTATTTTATGGGGATCACGTACCGGAGAATACTAGATTTGAAAAGGATTCTCAACATTAATTTATCAAGAACAAAACATGTCCATTAATTTACCTCAGTTTCGAGATTGATCCTATATAGTGAGAGTATGTTTTTATTTTTTATTTTTTATTTTTTCCTCTATCGGGTGAATCTAGTGACGATGAAATTATTGTGTTTAGCACCTGAAAAGTTGCTACCAAGTTAAGACACAACTTATACAATCCAACCTGCAGGGCCCTATACGCTATAAAGGGTCAAAAATTTATTCTTTACATTTTCAAATAAAAAAATCATATATATGTCTTTGATGTTGGCAATTCGAATCGATGTGAAATCAGTATTTAAAAATCATTTTATCGCAAGAAGCAATAACAACATATTCTATACATCTTTTGTGTAACAAAACTGATCATATGCAAGAAATTTCTATATATTTTACTTCTGAGACTATCCGAATTTATTAGATTCTGTTAGTTACGTTTTGTCATACAAATTATTATTTTATTATTATTATTATTATTATTATTATTATTTGCTAAGAGTCATACAAATTATTTGATACTGATCACGATGTCCAGAAAATCAGAATGTGTGGCGGTAAGTGTCACCTAGTGTTGAAGCAACATTATAATCATTACAAAAAAACAAAAAAAGCAACATTTTAATCATCAAGCATCAAATTTATCAAAAGAATAATGTTAGAGTATTTTCAAGGGAGTTTTCTAAATTCTAACTAAAATGGTTAAAAAATTATTTATCTAATAACTTTTTAATGAGTCACTCTAAATATATTCTTTATTTTAGTTTATCATAAATTATTTTAATATTTTTTTAAGTTTAAAATATAAATAATTTTTTTTTACTTTTACTTTATGTCAAAATAAAGAATAAAAGAATAAAAAGAATAAATAGCTAACCCTTTCTTGCTAGCTATATTTAGCTAGTAAAAAATACTTCAGCCAAAATAGCTAACCATTTAACTAATGATTGGAGTGGAGAAAAAAAAAACTAAATCATTAGCTAATTTAGCTAAAAATATGAAATAGTTAACATGGTTGGAGTTGGTTTTAAGGACACTAACGAGTTGTCAGTTTTATATTAGTGGGTGTTTAAAACATTGTCACGTCAATTAATGAAAGAGATTGCATCTATTAATAAAAAGATGACAATTTATATGTCACATCAGTTAATACATAAAAGTTAAAATTTGAGTTGATATTCCTAACATTACTCTTATGAAATTTTTTTTTATTATTTAAATTGTTAAGGTCTATACTAATGGATAAATTCTACGTTTCTTCCAATTTTCCAAGCGTGCTGAAAATGGAGTTGGGCTTAGCTGAAGCCCAAATATGGACAACCTTACCAACCCAACCAAGTACTAGTAGTTCTCACTTCTCAAGACCCATGAGAATTCCAGGTGGGTCCATCGCAAACTCATGGAATTATAACATACCACGTGGCAGAACGACAGCAACAGAACCAATTGGCCCTTTGCTACACATACTGGGGGTCCCCACCTCTCAACTAGCCAATAGAAAGAGTGGTAATTCTTGTAAAAAAAAAAAAAAAAAAAAAGTTTCAATGACCATCCACTTCTCGGCCCTTAATTTCTCCAAACAACAAAATAACGGATAAGTCACAAGTGGATAAGCCACCAATGGCCTCCACGCCGCTTTTCTCCTCGCCGGCGACTACCTCCGCCGCCATATCCAACCAATCCTTCCCTCTCTCCTCCAACAGGTTATTTCCCTTCCCTAACATCCCCACCAGATCCTCTTCCATCCCCAAAAGACCACTCACCAAGCTCCACGTGTCCTCCCCAACCAACAAGCCCACCTCCTTCTCCACCGCCGGCACCTCCGAGAAACCCACCGAGGAAACCATCTTCTTTGACGGCGGGGCCCACTACGGCGACCTCACAGCCAATCTTCTTCTGGGCTTCACCCTTCTTTGGCTGCCGTTGACTTTGGCCGCCGTTTTGAGGGCTTTCTTCTTGAGGTACAGATTCACCAACCTGCGGGTGACGGTCATCTCGGGACTGACGGGTCAGGATAGGAGCGACTTCTCCTACAAGGTCATCAAGGACGTTCAGGTTGTGCCACGTTTCATCGGCGAGTGGGGTGACATTATCATTACCCTCAAGGACGACACCAAGGTGGATCTTAGGAGTGTTCCCAAGTTTAGGGAGATTGCTAAGTATTGCCTCTCCATGGCTGAAAAGCCCATGGTTCTCAAGGAGAGTGGGCCCAAAGGGTTTTAGAGATTATCAATGATCATATATAATAGTTTTTCTTTTGTAAAGGTATGCAATTATATTTTGTTTGTTGATCTAATTTTTGTATACCGCGATCATTATAACCTTTTTTTTTTTTTTTTTTTTTTTTTTTTTTTTTTCATTGTCCATTCCCATTATTACATTGAAAATCGAATGGTAATTCGTTCATACTTGTCTTGGCTTGATCAAATTTTGTCTCGAGTTATTGTTGGCTTTTTAGTTAGAATGTTGGGTTTTCTCTTATTCCATTGTTGAAATGTTTGAAAATCAATGAAACGCATAATGTGTATCGAAGAATGGTAACTTGTTCATACTTATGTCTAATTTCTGTTTAATGAAGTGTCAATTTTGTATCTTAATGAAGCTTACATTTCTGTTTAGAATTATAGGAAATAACAGATGTATAGCAACAGATGTATAGAGGATAAAAGTACGAGCAGACATTCTATAATTTGAGAATTTGCGTGGTCAATCTAAAGGCAAAAGTACATCTAGTCATGCCTACTATTGTCTGTTAGCAAATAACACGACCACGCGACACACGTAACGGGTTGTGACTTTGCGTTCTAAAGTCAAAATTTTTCCAGCTGAGGAAACCCTTCAGATTAGATGGTGTTTTCCTTTTGAAAGAGGAAAAACGACATGAACATCGAAAAACGACAAAATATTAAAACTGGTGTCGGTAAAAACGACGTCAACTTTTAAATGACCACACCTTAGCATAGCATTAAAAACAAAAATGGTATTCTCCTTTTCAAATAGAAAAACGGACGTGAACATGAGTCAGCGACAGAAACATGCACAACGACAATAAACTGAAAAAACTACAAAGCCAGAAAACGGCAATAACTTGAACAAAAAAATGACTTCAACATTTCAAATAACAGTATACCCGAAATAGGCATGAATAACAGAAAATTGATTTTTTCAATATTGAAACATGATATGCACATAAATTAACGAGAAAAAGATGGTAAACGACAACAACAAGAGAATGACAACAATTATAAACTGAAAAAGCTACAAAGCCAGAAAACGGCATTAACTTGAACAAAAAAATGACATCAACAATTCAAATAACAGTATACCCGAAATAGGGATAAATAACAAAAAATTGATTTTTTTTCAATATTGAAAAATGACATGCACATGAATAAACGAGAAAAAGATGGGAAACGACAACAACAAGAGAATGACAACAATTTGGAAAACGACATAAATCTTGTCAAGATATTAACGCACCCGAAATAGGCATAAAATACAGAAAATGCCAAAATGGTGTTTTCCTTTACAAATAGGAAAAACGATATGCATATGAATAAACGACAGAAAAATGGAAAACTTAACGATTTGGAAAACGACAGAAACCTTTCAAAAATTTAAAATACAATAACCCAAAAAAAAAGTCATTGAACAACGACAAATGTGATGGATGACAATATTAGGAAAAACTCCTTGAACTCAACGATAACAATAAACGGTATACAAACGACACTACCCGAAAAAACGAAATTTTTTGACAAAAAACCATCAATATTGAAAAGTCGGCAAAGATTTGAAAAAAGAAAAAAAAAAAAAAAAAAAACGACGATATCATAAGAAACGACATAAGCTGAAGAAAAAAATGAAGAAGGATACGTGATACGTGAACATCAAAGTTAACGTATCATTAGTTACTAAACATAAATCAGCATTAAACGACAATTAAAGGAGAAACGACATGAGATTAAAACGAAAACAATGACGAAAGCCGAAATAAGTTTAGAGCTGCATTTAAGAAAAACGACAATGACCTCATAAAAGGACATTAACTTGAGAACAATAACAAACAAAACGACAATTATTACAAGAACAGATTGTATGCCTTTTTTTTAATCTCCTCATATACTTCATATATAGTTCATGCCCATTATCTTTTAAAATTATATGGCTGTTTCTTTTGCTCGAGATTTTTTTTTTTGGCTGAAGAAATTGTAAGGTTATTTGTTTATACCTGTTGTAAACTGAACCTTTTTTCTTTCTTTCTTTCTTTTTTTTCCTTTTTTTTTTTTTTTTTTTTTTGTGTGTGTAGGATGAGATACGCACACACAATTTGAAACTGTTGTCTTCCAAAGTTGAAGTCTTGAGTTTCAATGAAGGAAATCTTAGATGGACTTTTCATTTTTCTAGAAGAGAAAACGACACAAGATCCATGGAAACTCGGAAAAGAAATGACACTGAAGAAAGTATCATTAAATATAAACGACAATAATTAGTTACCAACAATCTCAGTTTCCAATGAAGGAAAATTTTTGTGGTCTTTCATTACTATGCCATAACTTTTGTTTTAATCTCGTTGTAAGCACTTTCTTCATAGTTCATGTCCACTATCTTTGAAAATTGTATGGTTATTTGTTTATACCAGTTGTAGACTGATCAATTCATTTTTTTTTATTGTCAGATCAAATACGCACACACTGACTCACTCACAGGTTGTGATTGTTGTGTTCCAAAGTCGAAATCTTGATCCAAATCTTACATCGTCTTTTAGAAGATAAAATACGACACAAAAACTATACAACCTCAAAGAAACAGAATAAAAAACGACAACAACAATAAAACGCCAATAACCTAAAAATAGTCATTAAATACAAGCGACAAAAATATTAACCAACAACAATATCATGTAAAACACGACAATAACCTCGAAAACGACAAAAAATGGAAACGACAACAACATAAAAGGCATCAACTCTGAAAATAACAGTACAAAAAACGACGATGACCTTTATCCTTAACAAACAACAACGCGTGGTAAAACGATAAATGGTAACAACAATGCGGGAAACGGTAATAAATTTTGAAAACGACATCATACGAAAACATACACATAAGGCGCATTTGTCAAACCGTAAAGAAATATGACAGGAAAAGTAATAGGATTGGAAATGAAAGTAATAAGATTAAAGGTTATTTATTTTCTTTCAAGTGTTTACGTGACTATTAGATATTATAATGAGAAATAATCACATTTCATTTCTTATGTTTACAAAAATTAGGAATAATATGTTATGAATGTAATTACTAAAATATCCTTTTACATAATTAGATAATCATTGACTATATAGTAATTCACTAAGAATAGATAAGTAAATTTAACATTCATTTTCTTTAAGAAGAAATCAATACTAAAGGAAAGGGATGCAGGGATTTGCATTCCCTTTCTCATTTTTTATATTGTGTGGGGCCCACTAAATTTTTATTACTGATTTTTATAAGTAAATACATTATTAGATAAGAAAGAGAATCACTTCTTGCTTTTTTTTTTATTAAAAATAAACATGCCCATAGAATAAAAGGTAAAAATAAACCCTTTACAAAGTTTGGGAGCATTTGTGAAATTGCATAGTTAAAATATTTTGAACACTTTTAGTCTTTAGATAGTTCATAAAATAAAATAGACCATCTCCAAAGTTTGAGAGCATGTTGCATTAGGATACATATAAGTTCAGGGCATTTATGAAACTAATCAATATAATTGTTGTTGGACAAATATAACGTGTCCCTTCAAATACGTAAATGATGTTTTATGACCATATTCAAATGACAATATATATTTTGTATTAAAAAGTACAAAAATAACATACTTAATGTCGTTATTCTATTTTGCACTCCAATACATGATATTATTTTAATTATATTGTCTTATTGTCATCATTATTAAATGTTGAAACTTGTAAAAATAAAATTTCAATTTTCATAAAATTTGACAATGACAATATTGTAACGATCAAATAAAAAAGTAAATATATCAACTAATATAATCACATACTAAAATTATTTGGTGTTTGAATTTGACACTAAAAATAATATATATATATATATATCAAATTTAACACAAAATTAACACTACATTAAATAATTATTTTTCTACCCAAGTGATGAAATTTAACATACCACCTACTCTGGCATTGCCCTAAAATGCTTCAAAAAAGACGACAACATCATTGAAAAACGACATCATCTGAAAAGGGAATAAACACGACAGCAGAGTCAAAAGTCTGTACTTCCACCTGCTTGCTTCATCCATTCCCTTTATCTTTTTCTGTTTTTTTCTTTTTTCTTTTCTTTTTAAAAAAAAAAAAAAAACTTTCAACTATATAAAAATATTGGGTATTTCCACCTCTTTGCTTCATCTTGAGAAAAGGTACCACTACACCCTGTAACGACATGTGACATGTGCCATGCGGTACTAACCAAGCGACTATCGAACACTATTCACCAAAAAGAAAAAAAAAAACGACAATCTAACATTTTAAGCAATAAATGACATCAAGACCAACGATGTAGCGCTAAGAAACTACACGGCATTTTTTACATAGTAGAATTAAGGATGAGCAGTATTGAATCCCCGCTATATATATATATATATATATATATATATATATATGAAAAACTCGTACCCATCACAAATATATGCAAGCAAGTATTAAAAAAAATAATTTACACCGTTTGTCTCTTAATTATTTAGTAAGTGACATTTTAATTCATTTTTAAAATTTTTTTTAACAAAATGATTCACAACCTTTTAAAATATTGGTAATTAAACTCTCTCCGTCTAAATCTGTTAAGATTTAAACAGAATGTACCATAATTATCTAGTATTTTAGGGTATTTTTGTAATTAGATACTGTTTATAATTTAACAAAAAACAAAATTAAAAAAATCCTCTTTAAAAAAATATGCAAGTGCATATCTCAAGAAAAAAAAAAAAAAAGAAAAGAAGAAAAAAAAAACCTAAAATCAAATAGAGAAGAGCCTACGGGAGGGAAGGGGAGGGGAAGAAGATATGGCGGAGGGTTTGCTATGGGCGACGAAGATAAAGGAATGGGTGCTCAAGAGAGATTACCGGAGAGGGAAATTTTTTACAAGTTTAGAGAGAGATCAATGGGGGTGGATTTGATGGTGAAGTCAACAATGATGAGAGACGGCGAGAGAAGGGTTTTGTCACCAACTGTGTGCCTCACGGTGCCGAAGAAGAAGCCAATGGTTTTCGAACAGAGTCGCCGTCGAATGGGGAGGAGTTTGTTTGAAGAGGCTTCTCTTGAGGTTATATTTTCCTTACATACTACGAAGAACAGATCAATAAGGAAGCTCTTTCTTGCTTTCGATTCCCATTTTCTCAAATTTTAATCACAGTTAATTGAACCTTCTTCTTCTACCTCTTTTTTTTTTAATTGAATATTTTTAGGAATACTTATGCTCTTAGAAGTTTATTAATCTTGTAGCATAAGCTTATTATCAAGCTTATAACATACGCTTATATTTTATATATATATATATATATATATATATATATATATATATTGCACATGTATGTAGATGTTTTTTACGTGCTGGAGTTAGCTAAGAGAAGATTATATGCTGCATGTTGAAATCGGTTTTGAAATTCAAAGTGAAGATATTAATGCCGAAAAGGTAAAGAGAAGAGATAACATGAAGTTTGCTACATAATTCGAATTGGAGATTATGAAGATAACGTGAAGATATTCTAGGGCCTATCTAGGAGAGAGAATCATGAAGATAATAGAGAACTTATCCAGAGTGGATTTGAATGAGATTCTCTTGACTTTATTTAAAAGCTTTGTTTCAGAGCAAATGGTATATGGATTTAATAGAATATCTCCAAAGGAAAAGTCTGTGAATTTGAGAGCTTATTACTGAGAAAATATTCAGAGAAACGTCTGTGAGTTTTTATGAGTTATTGAGATCGTCTTTCGGGAGAGGGATTTGTTGCTTTCGGGAGGAAGTTCTGCCGGTCGAAGGGAGTTCGCCAGGTGAATAGAAGTCATGTGGTGCACGCTAAACAATCACTGTGAAAATATATCACAGCGGCGTCATTGTCTAGGAGGGAGTCCTTGAGTGAATAAGTCCGTCCAGTGTCTGTAATTTCTAGAATATAGTGAACTGTTTATTGTCTGGGCGTGGCCCCGCAGATCATATTGTGTGTTCTTTTAACTTCTGTACTTTATTCTACACGAGCAATTGTAAGTAATTAATTCATATATAAATAATCAAATTGTGTTCCAAACAGTATTCCAACATCATCTGGATCACCAGACGTAACATCAAATCTAATAAATACTATCGAGTTTCAATTTTCTGTCCTTTTATGGGT
Organism: Morus notabilis; assembly: GCF_000414095.1. Taxonomy (NCBI): domain Eukaryota; kingdom Viridiplantae; phylum Streptophyta; class Magnoliopsida; order Rosales; family Moraceae; genus Morus; species Morus notabilis. The sequence goes on along the minus strand of NW_010361021.1, from coordinate 642,276 downwards.
CGATGTCGTGTTAATTCATGTTGTTGTTTTAACAAGTTATTGTTATTGTTATTGTCGCTTTTAAGTTTCTCCGACCTCATCTTGTTCTGTTCTTGTAAAGTTAACATTATTCTTTTTTTTTTTCGTTTAAAATTGTTTTCCCTTTCTCTTTGCATCATTTTCAAGTTTTTGTTGTCGTTTATGTGATATTGCCACTTTGAGGTAGTTTGTGGCTTTCAAATTATTATGTCGTTTTTATCCTTGTCATCGTTTTAAAGTTAATTTTCGATGATGTTTTCATTCTTAATTTTTTAAAAGACGTGACACGATTTTATTGGAGGACATGAATGAGGGAACATATAAACTTAATACGTGCATCACAGCGAGGGCAAAAAAAAAGAAAAAACATTTCTTTTGTAGTATCATCGTATATATTCCTATTGATTTCCACGCCCATGTTATTAGAATTTTGAGGAGAGATGAGAAGAAAGTGAGGGAGAAAAATTGAAAAGTGAGAGAGAAAAATTGTACTTTATAAAGTATTAAGCTTTCATCTTAAAAAGTTAACCGGCTTATTAAGAAAATTATAGAATTTATCCTTAAAAGTACATGAGTCTGAACTTTTACCCCTTACTCTAAATAAATACTCTTTTGTTAGTATAATTATTTGATTAAAAATGTTATGAATCAAAAGTAAAGGGTAAAAATTCTGATCCATGCACTTGCAAGGGGTATTTGTTAAAATTACCCAATATTATAAGGTAGAGAAAGTTCATATGTCCCAAGTGAGTCAATAAAACAAGCGTTCATCTCATTATAGACAGATATTTAACATACATACATTTATTAATTCACATTAACACATTTATCCATAAGATGCTTTGATTTGTAACAGAGTGAATTATTATTATTATGAAAGTGAGGTACTTTAATTACTGAGCGATTAAAACATCACTTAACTAACCTATGATTTGGCAAATGTTGAAGTAGTATACTTTTTGACAAATTAAAACATTCGATTAAAAAGTACTTGGTGTAGCTCATCTTACAATTTAAGAGGCATTAACAGTAGTAGTTTAACATCACTGCTTGCCTCGAGCATTATGTAATCTCACCCGTTTATAGAAACCGATGATCAAGGCTTGTCCCATCTTATTCCAAAGGTACCAAAAAGAGAAAGAGGCGACCTTTGGCTTAGGATTCTGACATCCCTTGCAAAATTGGATTTGTCTGGTGGAGCAATTCAGAGTTCTTTCCTTTGTCTGAGGTAAACAAGTATTATCAAGTATTGTTTATCCTTTTATGTTCATTATCAATATGTATTATCACAGTTCTTTACTTGATAAATATAAATGGAGTAGCTTTGACTAAGAAAAAGTAGCTGGTGGAATAAGAATACAAGACTTGGCTGTATGAGTGTTATTTTCTTGGTGGTAAGCATTATGTAATAAGTTTTCATTAAGGAATGGAGATCATGAACTTGACAAAACTAAATGTACGAGTGTTACTACGCCCTTTTTAGAGAAGCTTTTCTTCTCGTATCAATTTACAGCTCTCCTGAGACCAATTCTAAATTGTCGCAATACTGCAGATGGTTCTGTAGCATTATCGTCAACTTCTTTCGTGCAATTCCCTCATCCTTTTCCTCTCCTCTTGCAGCCACTATTTGGCTCCTATTACAGAGTGGAACACAGCCAAATCACTGTATGAAGCAGTAAGTCTCATTGTTAAGGTAAACAGGTACCCTCTGCCCACTACAAGAAAAAAGGCCATTTGCCGACGACTCATTGTCGTCGCAAATAGGTGCTTTATCATCGCAAATATAGTATTTTCAACGACATATCGTCGTAAATTGGTCACCGTAAAAATCCCGTCGCAAATAATTTATTTGCGACGACACAATTTTGTTCTTAATTTTATGAATATGTGGATCCATAAATTTAGTGCTGGAACAACTTAATAATGTTTTGCGAATGTTTAATAAGTCAGACCATTACGAGTGGAATACATTTCTTCCTTCTTAGATGAAAATTTCTTTGTGCATGTTATAAGGTTTCGTTCATTTTATCGATTCCAATTTAGAATTTAAATTTTATTACAGTAAAAAGCTCTCATAAACAGTCACATCTAACTTTTTTATTACAGTAAAAAGCTCTCACATAAAGTCACATCTCAATTCAAATTAAAAACTCAAATCAACAAACTAAATGGGCCCTAAATATATTAAAGGAGAGTTGCGGATTACTGTTCACACAGATTCAGTTTAGTGTTTCTTCTACAGTGAAATGACGCTTTTGTCCTCGATTTACTGCTCCCTCCGTCTCGCGCAGGGGCATTTTGGTCTTTTGTGTGTCATTGGTTTTTTTTTTGTTTTTTTTTGCTTTTTCTTTTCCTTTGTTTGCTTTTTTTTTCCGTTTTTCTTTTTTCTTTTTCCTTTCATTTGCGCCTATTTTTTTCGTTCTTTCTTCTTCTATTCCACTCTGCTTCTCTTCAGTTCCTTCGTCCTCTTGGGAATCCTGGATTTCTCGCTTTTTGCTTTCAATCTTTTCGTTTTATTGGTTTCATTTGGCTGTAAATTTTAGGATTTTATGATCATCTAATTGTTGATTTAAAGCGTGCATAAAAATTGTTCACTCTGATACAGTTTATTCTCACAGCAGGGTTGGTAACAAGACATCATTTGTTGTCTAATCTCAGCGCATTTTGGTGAGGATGAAAAGGTGAAATTGTGCAGGAACTGTGGTGATTGACCCCACAAAAAAAAAAAAAAAAAAAAAAAAAAAACCCT